>NC_088333.1:20052500-20202500 GCF_036884655.1 Musa acuminata AAA Group | reverse complement strand
CAAAATCCATAAAATAGAAACACCATGTGTGAGATAGATTGTGATACCTAGTGAGATTGTATATCCCTGAATCTCTATAGATCTCTTGGAGAGGGTGAAGGAGGTCAAGCACCCTCCTCTCTAGTGGCGATCCACATAGCAGGACTATGATGATGCTCCTCAAAACTCCAGGCCTACTCTGAGGTGGAGAGAGGGAGGAGAATAAGAGAAGAAGCAAAAATCTCTAGCCTATGAACTACTGAATCCCTCCTATTTAGAGATGTCCTATGTCAATTTAACCTTAATGGATCCTCCCCTATTGGGTATTGGATCTCCATCCAACTACCCAAGCCTCTTAGATTAGTGGATCTCTATCCAATAATCTCTCATGGGCCCTTATTGGATCTCATCCATAGAATCCAATAATTCAGGGGTTTATTGGATATCCAATAATATAGGGGTTCCGGCGGATATCTCATATATGAACCTCTACTCATCGTAATGCCGACTATATGTGTGTGACCCTTTAAACCCAATATCGAGCTGGCCGTGAGTCATACCTATCACAATTCCTTTTGGCTCAGTGATTTATTATCTCCATAATAATTTACTCGACTCATCGACTGCGAACGTACTAGGCCACTACGCCACAGTCCCCAAACGATATAGGGGAATCCAATCCATTGAACCTATTTGTCTTCAAATACCACGTACCTATACCCTCTCATCCATCTAATATCCTAGAGACCATATACCGGGCATGGTGCTATCAGACCCATACGGTTTCCACTCGAGTCTCGGTCTAGTCGGATTCTCCTAGAGAACTCTTTCTCTCTTAATCTGAATGACCTTGGCTAGGAATTTGTCTAAGCAAGAATACATGTGACATTCCTCTCATGACATCGAAAGTGGATGATCCTCTATCAACACTCAATAACCCTCGTAAGGTTGACTACAACTCCCGATGACCAATTATGCTAGATCTGGGACATCCAAACATATATATCAAAGAGTGGAGCACTCATACAGGACATCCTTGGTGTCTCAAGTCTTAGGACAAGATACACCATTGGGACTACAGAATCGCTAACAATAAGGTATCATCAACCATTCAGCATTCCATAAGCAGATCAATCAGTGAACACATTCCCCAATGAGCACCTGTATTATATCCCTAGTGTCCCCACACGAGCAACTATAAGACCAGCTGCATCCATCATATGGATAGGAATACAACACATTAGTCTATTCGGTTATCTCGATGTCTCTCTCGAGTAACCTATGACCAGGATTATTTAGGATTAGGATTTGTGTTTAAAAGCTAATCGGTCTCATTATCGTGATCTTATCATGATATGATTCCCATTACACAGATCCAACGACATCACAATATATATATATATATATATATATATATATATATATATATATATATATATATATATATATATGCAACAAGCAATATAAAGTAATAAATGTCAAAATATAATAAGCAAAAAGACTACATGTCAAGTCATACGTGTCATCACTCATGTGATTGGTTTGCAGGGCACCTATGACTAGCAAATGAGACATGAGATATTATTTTGTAAGAGTATGCCCCCAAAGACTCCTGAAGAAAGGGCAAACATAGAGAGGATACCCTATGCCTTAGCGATAGGGTCTATCATCTATGTCATGCTATGTACCTTGTTAGGATCGAGAGAACTAAGAGAGGGGGGGGGGGGGGGGGGTGAATTAGTGCAACGGAAAACTTTCTGCGATTAAAATCGAAAGCTGCGTTCGAACGATAAAAACGATTTCTGTGTAAAATCTGATTCTAAGCAAGATGATATTAAAGTTAATCTATGCAGGGAGTTTGCAGCTATGATGAAAACCAGAATATAGGCGCAAGCTGAAATCCGACGTTCGTACGAAGAAACTGATTTACGTCTAAGTGCTGATTCGTAAATCACTTGATTAGGCAAGATGCAGTTTAAGCAAGAGTATGAAGGCAGTTTGCAGTTATGGTAAAGCTCAAAACATAAACGCAATCTGCAATATGATGATCGTACGAAAAAGCAGATTTACGTCTAAACGCTGATTCGGAAAGTAAAAGGTTTGAAACCCGATCGTAAAAGTGCAGAAGGCAGTAAGCTTCAGAGGAGGTTTGCAGTAAAGATAATATGCTCAAAATAAATGCAAATCGAGATTTAGAGTGGTTCGGTCAATCTTGACCTACTCCACTTTTGGCTTCCTCCACCAACGAGGTCACCGACGTCAACTAGAGGCATTCCTTCAATAGGCGAAGGCCAACCACCCTTTTACAGTTTCACTCCATTTGACGGGTTTAGGAGACAACCCTTACAGAAATTTTCTCTCCTCTCTTTACAACTCAAAACTTGAAGAACAGAGGGAGGAGAACTTTTGGCCTTTACAACAATTTTGAGCTCTAAGAATCACAGAAAGATATCAAGATTTCGAGTGTTAGTTGCTGCCTTTCAGTGCTGAATGGGTGGGGTATTTATAGGCCCCAACCCAGTTCAAATTTGGAGCTCAAAACTGTCAAATCCCGGAATTCCGGGATCAGGCGGTTGCAGCTCCTGACTGGGGCGGTTGCACCGCCTGGCAGAGCTCGAAGACTGAGCCTCTGGGCGGTGCCACCTCTGTCAGGGGTGGTTGCACCTCTCTGCCAGAGCTCGAAGATCGAGCTCAAGCGGTTGCACCTCCTGACTGGGGCGGTTGTGTTGAATCTCGGATTTTGATGATGAAGTCAATTGTCATTTGTTGTCTAATCTATGTGTTGAGATAAGTGTGCAGGATTAACTAAGATGAAAGTTAGACAAGCAGCAGGAGTTGCGCCGGAGTCAAGTTCATGATCACGTTGGGAGTTCGAGAGTTCGACGGAAGTTCGGACGGTCGTTAGAGGTTCTGCGAGAACAGATCTGAGAAGTCCAGAAGTTTGCCAAGCGAAGCTCGTCGGAACTCACCAAGTGGATCGTCGCAAAGTCCAGGAGTTTGCTGGAAGTCCGCAGAAGAATCACCGAGGGAACATCGGTTGATCGACGGAAGTTCGCCGGAAACTCGCCGGAAGAAGCGATTGACGCATCGGAGCAAAGCTGCAGAAATTGTCTTAGATTTAATCGTAGTTAGCACGTTGATTAAGTTGGAAAATGGGAGGTGATCCCATTAGCTTAATCTTGGGGCAATTGGGCCCTTGAAAAGAATGAAATTGGGGCCGAATGGAGCTAACCATTCGGACCCTGATTGCACCAGGAGGTGCAACCGCCTAGGCCAGGAGGTGGCACCGCCTGGGCTAAGCCTCCCAGCGAAACTGGGCGGTGCAACCTCCCCAGCCAGGAGGTGGCACCGCCTGAGCTCAGTCTTCGAGCAAGACTGGGCAGTGCAACCTCCCTGACAGAGAGGTGGCACCGCCTGAGCTCAGTATTCGAGCAAGACTGGGCGGTGCAACCTCCCTAACAGAGAGGTGGCACCGCCTGAGCTCGGTCTTCGAGCTCTGCCAGGCGGTGCAACCTCTCCAGTCAAGAGGTGCAACCGCCTGATCCCGAAATTCCGGGATTTGATCGTTTTGAGCTCCAAATTTGAATTCGGTTGGGGCCTATAAATACCCCACCCATTCAGCACTGAAGTGATAGAGATCCACACCGAATTCTTGATCTTTTTAGTGATTCTAAGAGCTCAAACTTGTGTAAAGTCCAAAAGTTCTCTTCTCTTCTGTTCTTCAAGTCTTGAGTTGTAAAGAGAGGAGAGAAAGGATCTGTAAGGGTTGTCTCCTGAGCCCGTCAAAAGGAGAGAAACTGTAAAAGGGCAGTTGGCCTTCGCCCATTGAAGGAAGGCACCTAGTTGACGTCGGTAACCTCGCCAGTGGAGGAAGCCAAAAGTGGAGTAGGTCAAGACTGACCGAACCACTCTAAATCTCTGGTTTGCGTTTATTTTGAGCACTTTATCATTACTGCAAACCTCCTACATAGCTACTGCTCTCTGCGCTTTTACGAACAAGTTTCTAAGCTCTAATCTTTCCGAATCTGGATTCAGACGTCAATACGTGTTTTCGTACGATCCATACTTTGCAGCTTACATTTACGTCTTGAATCTGTTTATAACTGCGAACTGTCTTCTGCGCTTTTACGAACGAGTTTCCTCGCAGTCTACATTTACATTTTGATTCTATTTATAACTGCAAACTGTCTTCTGCAACATTACGAACGAGTTTCAACATTTAGACGTAAAACTGCATTTAGACGTAAATCGGCTTTCCTCGCACAATCATCAGATTTCAGCTTACGTTTACGTCTTAATTTCAACTGCATACTACCTTCTACGAGTATACAAACGAGTTTCAAAGTTCAGACGTAAATCTGCGTTTAGACGTAAATCTGCTTTTTGCAGATTACTTTTTGAATAGCAGCACATTGTCTTTATACTTCTGCTTAAACTGCGCTTAGACGCAAACTATGTTTAGACGCAAACTGCGCTTAGACGCAATCTACGCTTAGACGCAAACTGCGCTTAGACGCAATCTGAATTTAGACGCAATCTGCATTTAGACGCAAACTGCGTTTAGACGCTAACTGTGTTTAAACGTAAACTGCACTTAATAATAAGTAAACTAGGATCGGCTTTTGCATATTGTTTATCGAACGAACGCAGCTTTCGTTTTTAATCGCTGAAAGATTTCCGCTGCACTAATTCACCCCCCCCCCTTCTTAGTGCTCTCGATCCTAACAATTGGTATCAGAGCAGGGTTAACTCTCTAACGGACTAAAACCCAAAGAGAAATGACATACGCCGGAAATCAAGAGGGGCATTCTATTACGCGTCCACCCATGTTCAGTGGGACGGACTACACCTACTGGAAGACCCGAATGAGGATCTTTCTTATTTCTATGGATTTTGAACTGTGGAATCTTGTCGAAAATGGATTTTCGAAGTCTTCTCTTCCAATGATCGATTGGAATGATTTGGAGAAGAAGGCTTTCGCTCTTAATGCAAAGGCTATGAATGCCTTATTTTGTGCACTTGATAAAAACGAGTTTAACCGTGTTTCAACTTGTGAAACTGCATTTGATATTTGGCACACACTCGAAGTGACCCATGAGGGCACAAGTAGAGTAAAAGAGTCAAAAATCAATTTGCTGTTACATTCTTTCGAACTTTTTCGGATGAAACCGAGTGAAACCATTGGCGACATGTTTACCCGTTTCACAGATGTCGTCAATGGTCTAAAAGGACTCGGAAAGAGCTTTTCGGATTTTGAGCTTGTTAATAAGATACTAAGATCCCTTCCTAAGAATTGGGATCCTAAAGTCACTACAATTCAAGAGGCAAAAGATTTGCGAAATTTCCCTCTTGAAGAACTAATCGGGTCATTAATGACCTACGAAATGACTTGTAAAGCTCATGAAGAGCAAGAAGACATCCTTCCAAAGAACAGGAAGGATATGGCACTCAAAACTTCTGAATGCCACTTGAGAGAAAACTCAAGTGATGAGGACTGTGATGATGACTTGGCACTTCTAACAAGAAAGTTTAAAAAGTTCTTTAAAAGAAACAAGTTTAAGAATGATACAAAAAATAAACTTGAACCCAAGAAGGACCAAGTAATCTGCTATGAATGCAAAAAACCGGGACACTACAAGAGTGATTGTCCCCAAGTCAAAAGGAGAACTTCAAAGAAAAAGGCGGTTCAAGCAACATGGGATGACTCAAGCGCATCCGAAGAAGAGGAGTCCAACACCGAGCAAGTTGCTCATTACGCCTTAATGGCCATCGAAGATGAGGTAACAAATTCAATAGATGCAGATTTATCATTCGATGAATTATTAAATGCTTTCCATGAATTGTTTGATGAGTGTAAGATTATCAGTAGTAAATACAAATTGCTAAAAAAGGAGCATGATAGTCTTATTTGTAACTTCGAAAAGTTAAATGCTGAACATCATGATAGTTTAAGCCCATGCATAAAATGCCATGATCTAGAAACTCTCAAAAAAGAAAACATGCTACTTAAGGGCACCTTGAAGAAATTCGAGGTTGGTAGCAAGTCATTAAACATGATCCTTACAAACAAGGGTCATGTTCTCAAAAGAAGTGGTATTGGATTCGTGAGAAGTCCTCACCAAAATCCAACCACCTTCATAAAAGGCTCCATCTTACATGTTAGACATCAAACCAAATGCAACTTTTGTTGCAAGTTTGGACACAAGACACATTGTTGTCCATTCAAGAAAATTAGTCCAAACAAATTGATTTGGGTTCCTAAAGGAACCACAATAAACTCCATGCAACATGATAAACAATGCAGATCTATTTGTGAGGCACCCAAAAGCAAATGGGTACCTAAAAATCATCCTTTCTTGTAGAAACTCACACCATCGCAAGCTAGGAGCAAGAGATGGTACCTTGATAGTGGATGCTCAAGGCATATGACCGGAAATCCATCTCATTTCTCTAAGCTCACTAGCATAGACGAAGGCTATGTCACCTTCGGAGACAACAACAAGGGTAAAATCATTGACAAAGGAACCATAGGTAACAAATCCAACCTTTTTGTTGAAGATGTTCTGTTAGTTGATGGTTTAAAACATAACCTCTTGAGTATTAGTCAATTATGTGATAAAGGATACACTGTCAAATTCGAATCTAATGCTTGCATCATTGAAAAACCACATAAAAATATGTCTATGATTGCATTAAAACAAAATAACGTATACACTATTGACATCAATGACTTATGTGATGAAATGTGTTTTGTGGTTATAAATGAGGATGCTTGGCTATGGCATAGAAGATTAGGCCATGCTAGCATGAAACTAATCACTCAAGTATCATCTAGAGAACTTGTAAGAGGAATTCCTCATATCAAGTTCATCAAAGACAATGTATGTGATGCTTGCCAATTAGATAAACAAATTAAGGGTAGTTTCAAAGTTAAGAATCAAATAAGCACCTCTAGGCCCTTACAATTGATCCATATGGACTTGTTCGGACCAATCTCTACATCGAGTCTAGGAGGTAGCAAATACGCCTTTGTCATTGTTGATGACTACAGCAGATATACATGGACCTACTTCTTAAAACAGAAAAATGAATGCTTTAGATATTTTACCAAGTTTTGTAAACTTGTTCAAAATGAGAAGGAATCTATGATTTCGTCAATTAGAAGTGATCATGGTGGAGAATTTCAAAACCATGATTTCAAAGAATTCTGTGAACTCAATGGATACAACCATAATTTCTCTACTCCAAGAAATCCTCAACAAAATGGGGTAGTAGAAAGAAAAAATCAAAATTTACAAGAAATGGCAAGAACCATGTTGAATGAACATGGCCTACCCAAATATTTTTGGGCCGAAGCTGTAAACACTGCTTGCTATATTTTGAACAGAGTTCTAGTAAGACCCTTACTCTCCAAAACTCCTTATGAGTTATGGAATAACAAAAAACCCAATGTCTCATATTTTAAAGTCTTTGGGTGTAAGTGTTTTATCTTGAATGAAAAGGATAACTTAGGAAAATTCGATGCTAAATCTGATGAAGGAATCTTTCTTGGTTATTCTTCGGTTTCTAAAGCTTTTCGTATTTTCAATAAAAGAACATTAATTATTGAAGAATCCATCCATGTTGTTTTCAATGAGATTTCCGAAATTAAGAAGAATGATCTTGATGATGATGTTAACTTTGATTCTTTGAATTTAAACGAAACCCCGTCTCCAACTAGCAACTTGGATGCATCCACTTCCTTACCCAAGGATTGGAAGTATGTAGATGCTCATCCTAAGGAGCTAATCTTAGGAGACACATCAAAGGGGGTTCAAACACGATCCTCTTTTAAGAATTTTTGTGGCAACGCCACCTTTCTCTCACAAATTGAACCCAAATGTGTTGATGAAGCCATGAAAGATGATTCATGGATTATCGCAATGCAAGATGAATTGAATCAATTTGAGAGAAATGAGGTATGGACGCTTGTTCCTAGGCCAAATGACCATTTAGTTATTGGTACTAAAGTTTTCAACCAAGAAGAAACAAGGCTAGAAACAAGCAAGATGAAAATGGTATTGTGGTTAGAAACAAGGCTAGACTAGTGGCCAAAGGTTTCAACCAAGAAGAAGGTATCGATTACATGTGGCTCGATTGGAAGCCATAAGGATGCTCCTTGCCTACGCTAGTTATAATAATTTTAAGTTATTTCAAATGGATGTTAAAAGCGCTTTTCTAAATGGCTTTATTTCCGAAGAAGTTTATGTTGAACAACCTCCTAGATTTGAAAATAATAGCCTCCCTAATCATGTGTTTAGATTAATTAAAGCTCTCTATGGCTTAAAACAAGCCCCAAGGGCGTGGTATGAGAGACTTAGTTCCTTTCTTATTAAAAATAATTTCATAAAAGGCAAGGTTGATACTACATTATTCATTAAAGACTTTGAAAATAATTTTCTCATTGTTCAAATTTATGTTGATGATATTATCTTTGGTTCTACGAATGAATCTCTTTGTGAGTCCTTTGCTAAAACTATGAGTCGTGAATTCGAAATGAGTCTAATGGGAGAATTAACATTCTTCTTAGGTCTACAAATCAAACAACTAAGCAATGGCATCTTTATCAGCCAAAGTAAATATGCTATGAGTTTACTAAAGAAGTTTAATATGAATAACTCAAAAGCTATTAACACTCCTATGAGCACCTCCACTAAGTTAGAAATTGATGAAAGTGGAGAAAGCTTCGATCAAAAAACCTATAGGGGTATGATAGGAAGTTTACTTTACCTCACTGCAATTAGACCAGACATAATGTTTAATGTAGGACTTTGTGCTAGATTTCAATCAAACCCTAAGATATCTCATCTCAAAGCAGTTAAAAGAATACTCAGGTATCTTAATGGTACCACAAATCTAGGATTATGGTACCCAAAATCAGAGAAGTTTGAGTTAACTGCTTATGCTGATGCGGACTTCGCTAGTTGTAGATTAGATAGAAAAAGTACATCAGGAACATGTCAATTCTTAGGACATGCCCTTGTTTCCTGGACATCTAAGAAACAAAACTCGGTTGCTCTATCAACAACCGAAGCTGAATATATTGCAGCAAGTGCATGTTGTGCACAAGTTGTTTGGATGAAAAATACCTTAGAAGATTATAAAGTTCATCTCAAGAACATTTCCATTAAATGTGATAACACAAGTGCAATATGCCTAACAAAAAACCCTATACAATACTCGAGAACAAAACATATTGATATCAGACATCACTTTATACGAGATCATGTTACGAATCATGATGTAATCATAGAATTCATTGATACGAAACATCAACTAGCTGACATCTTTACAAAACCACTAAGTGAAGAATAATTTGATTTCATTAAAAGAGAATTAGGAATGTTGATGTGTCCGAATAGATGAATTTGTTAAAATTATTTTTCGGACTATGTTGAATGATCAAATCACTTGATTGCCATGTGAAAATCTGCAACAAAATCTTGTCCGAATGCATCTTATTTATTCGAATGCTATAAAACAAATTTTCTCGTACACTTTCATGAAAAATAAGTTTCTGAAATAGATTTGATGAAGTGATTCTTGCCATGCTTTTTGTTGATGACAAAGGGGGAGAAACATATGAATTGATAAAAACTGCCATGATCATGTCATACTTCTTGCAAAATACTTGAGTGATGCTATAAATAATGTTATGATTATGCCATCCTTGCATCACCAAGAGATATATGAACGTGTGCTATAGTTTGCATTCTGCCCTGAGTTGATATCTTATCATGTGAAGAAAATGCAAAACTTGCTAGAATATTTCAAATATGTGCATCATGTAATAGCGCTTCACAGCTTTATATGATAATGTTCAAACTACATGATGAATAGTTATAAACACAATCATACAAACTTGATGATGTATGTCAAGCCTTGACATCATCTTTGAAGAGATACATCATGATGAGTATCATGATGGGAGTATTGATAAGTTTAACTGATCTAACTTATCAATACGTCACTTGAATTCTTAGGTCTTGAATTCAAGGTTGACTTATCTCAACTATGGCATAGAGACAGGGGGAGTTAAGGATAACTCCATTATCAATTGATTGTCATCATCAAAAAGGGGGAGATTGTTGAATCTCGGATTTTGATGATGAAGTCAATTGTCATTTGTTGTCTAATCTATGTGTTGAGATAAGTGTGCAGGATTAACTACGATGAAAGTTAGACAAGCAGCAGGAGTTGCGCCGGAGTCAAGTTCATGATCACGTTGGGAGTTCGAGAGTTCGACGGAAGTTCGGACGGTCGTCGGAGGTTCTGCGAGAACAGATCCGAGAAGTCCAGAAGCTTGCCAAGCGAAGCTCGTCGGAACTCACCAAGTGGATCGTCGCAAAGTCCAGGACTTTGCCGGAAGTCCGCAGAAGAATCACCGAGGGAACATCGGTTGATCGACGGAAGTTCGCCGGAAACTCGCCGGAAGAAGCGATTGACGCATCGGAGCAAAGCTGCCGAGGGAACATCGGTTGATCGACGGAAGTTCGCCGGAAACTCGCCAGAAGAAGTGATTGACGCATCGGAGCAAAGCTGCAGAAATTGTCTTAGATTTAATCGTAGTTAGCACATTGATTAAGTTGAAAAATGGGAGGTGATCCCATTAGCTTAATCTTGGGGCAATTGGGCCCCTAAAAAGAATAAAATTGGGGCCGAATGGAGCTAACCATTCGGACCCTGATTGCACCAGGAGGTGCAACCGCCTAGGCCAGGAGGTGGCACCGCCTGGGCTAAGCCTCCCAACGAAACTGGGCGGTGCAACCTCCCCAGCCAGGAGGTGGCACCGCCTGAGCTCAGTCTTCGAGCAAGACTGGGTGGTGCAACCTCCCTGACAGAGAGGTGGCACCGCCTGAGCTCAGTCTTCGAGCAAGACTGGGCGGTGCAACCTCCCTGACAGAGAGGTGGCACCGCCTGAGCTCGGTCTTCGAGCTCTGCCAGGCGGTGCAACCTCTCCAGTCAAGAGGTGCAACCGCCTGATCCCGAAATTCCGGGATTTGATCGTTTTGAGCTCCAAATTTGAATTCGGTTGGGGCCTATAAATACCCCACCCATTCAGCACTGAAGTGATAGAGATCCACACCGAATTCTTGATCTTTTTAGTGATTCTAAGAGCTCAAACTTGTGTAAAGTCCAAAAGTTCTCTTCTCTTCTGTTCTTCAAGTCTTGAGTTGTAAAGAGAGGAGAGAAAGGATCTGTAAGGGTTGTCTCCTGAGCCCGTCAAAAGGAGAGAAACTGTAAAAGGGCAGTTGGCCTTCGCCCATTGAAGGAAGGCACCTAGTTGACGTCGGTAACCTCGCCGGTGGAGGAAGCCAAAAGTGGAGTAGGTCAAGACTGACCGAACCACTCTAAATCTCTGGTTTGCGTTTATTTTGAGTACTTTATCATTATTGCAAACCTCCTACATAGCTACTGCTCTCTGCGCTTTTACGAACAAGTTTCTAAGCTCTAATCTTTCCAAATCTGGATTCAGACGTCAATACGTGTTTTCGTACGATCCTTACTTTGCAGCTTACATTTACGTCTTGAATCTGTTTATAACTACGAACTGTCTTCTGCGCTTTTACGAACGAGTTTCCTCGCAGTCTACATTTACATTTTGATTCTATTTATAACTGCAAATTGTCTTCTGCAACATTACGAACGAGTTTCAACATTTAGACGTAAAACTGCATTTAGACGTAAATCGGCTTTCCTCGCACAATCATCAGATTTTAGCTTACGTTTACGTCTTAATTTCAACTGCATACTGCCTTCTGCGAGTATACAAACGAGTTTCAAAGTTCAGACGTAAATCTGCGTTTAGACGTAAATCTGCGTTTAGACGTAAATCTGCTTTTTGCATATTACTTTTTGAATAGCAGCACATTGTCTTTATACTTCTGCTTAAACTGCGCTTAGACACAAACTGTGTTTAGACGCAAACTGCGCTTAGACGCAATCTGCACTTAGACGCAAACTGCGCTTAGACACAAACTGCGCATAGACGCAAACTGCGCATAGACGCAATCTGCGCTTAGACGCAAACTGCACTTAGACGCAATCTGAATTTAGATGCAATCTACATTTAGACGCAAACTTCATTTAGACGCTAACTGTGTTTAAACGTAAACTGCACTTAATAATAAGTAAACTAGGATCGGCTTTTGCATAGTGTTTATCGAACGAACGCAGCTTTCATTTTTAATCACTGAAAGATTTCCGCTGCACTAATTCACCCCCCCCCCCCCTCTTAGTGCTCTTGATCCTAACAGGTTGCACTGCCTGCCAGAGCTCGAAGACCGAGCTCAGGCGGTGCTACCTCCTGTCAGGAGAGGTTGCACCGCCCATTCTCGCTTGGAGACTGAGCTCAAGCAGTTGCACCTCCTGGCTTGGGCGGTTGCACCACCCAGTCTCCCTGGGAGACTTAGCCCAGGCGGTTGCACCTCCTGGCTTGGGCGGTTGCACCTCCTACAGTAATCAGGGTCCGAATGGGTAGATCCATTCGGCCCAAATTGGGTTTTTCAAGGGCCCAATTGCCCCAAGATTAAGCCAATGGGATCACCTCACATTACCAACTTAATCATTGTGCTAACTACGATAAATCCTAAGACAATTTCTGTAGCTTGCTCCAGTGCGTCAATCGCATCTTCCGGTGAGTTTCCGGCGAACTTTCGTCGATCATCCGATGAACCCTTGGTGATTCTCCTGCGGACTTCCGGCAAACTCCTAGACTTGCGACGATACACTTGGCGAGTTCCGACGAGCTTCTTTGGCAAGCTTATGGACTTCTCGGATTTGTTCCCGCAGAACCTCCGACGATAGTCCGAACTTCCGTCGAGCTCTCGAACTCCCAACGTGATCATTGTCATGACTCCGGCGCAACTCCTGCTGCATGTCTTACTGTCATCGTAGTTAATCCTACACACTTATCTCAACATATAGGTTAGACAACAAATGACAATTGACTTTATCATCAAAATCCGAGATTCAACAATCTCCCCCTTTTTGATGATGACAATCAATTGATAATGGAGTTAACCTTAACTCCCCCTGTCTACATGCCATACTTGAGATAAGTCATTTTTGAATTCAAGACCTAAGAATTCAAGTGACATCTTTGAAGATGATGTCAATACTAGACATTCATTCTTACATAACAATTTTGAATGATGGTAATTGTAACAATTCATCATATTGTAAGATATCAACATGTAAAGCTGTAAAGTAAGATTTTGATATCATTAGCATCAGTGTTTATAGCATTTTCTATATATGGCATATGTTCATATATCTCTTGATGATGCATGCATGGCATAATCATAGCATCAGTGTTTATAGCATCAAATCAATTCATATATTTCTCTCCCTTTGTCATCAACAAAAAACATAATAGACGTGATACCAGGAGAATAATATAAGCAAGTTATTAAGCATATAAAGGAAGGCATGATACGTATAATGCTTTGAATACTTCTTCTCCCCTTTTTTGTTATAATCCTTTGTGCATGAAGGAGGAAAGTCATTTTATCAAATCCATTTCGGAAAAAATATTTTTCAAAAGAGTGTGTTTGATTTTTGTCATTCCAACTGTTAAGCAAATCCGAAAATGAGATGAATTCTTTCATGCATTCGGACAAGATTATGCTACAGTTTTTCAAAAATCAAAACATTTCAACACATGGCAATCAAGTGATCCAATAAAGTCCGAAAAATAATTTTGACTAGTTTATCTATTTGGACACATCAACATTCCTGATCCTCTTCTTATGAAATCAAATTATTCTTATGAAATCAAAACATGTCAGCTAGTTGATGTTTAGTATTAATGATAATGACTTATCAACTGCATTGGTATTTCACTTTTTCAAACTATATTTATCATGGAAATCAAAGCACAAGGTTTTCAAAACTTTTAGTTTCAATATAAAATCTGAGATAACCATTTAGTTTATATTTACCACAAGGCACAGGGCATATATTCACCACGATAGATGTTTACAACTCTACATATGCTCAAAATATATCAGGTAACTATATCAAGGATCAAGTCAAAGCACATCATGGTGAGTAACATAAGGAGTTTACAATAATAACAGATGATTGTATTCATACAAGCTCATTCATGAGGTGGAAAATTAAAGTGCTTAAACAAGAAGTCAAATTGACGATGAATTTGCTGCAGCTCAGATAGGATTTGATCTTGTCGTTGTTCAAGCCGTTCTTGTCTTTGTTCGAATCGGTCCATCCGAATCCCAATATCTTCGACAGATGATGTATGAGTTTGCTCAGATGGATGTGTTTCCTCAAAAGGACAGATCGGAGGAGATTGGGTACCCATAAATACTGGTGTTTCCGGTTCTGATTCAGGTTGAGGAGGATCAGTTCTTCTTGGCATTCTAACCCAGTTATCGTTTCTATAAAAACATCTTAATCGGTGAAGTAGATTTTTATTAATTATGCTAAATCTATCTACTTTTATTACTTCTTCTTCCGGTGGTATTAGAATATCGTAGGCTTTCATTATTCTAGTTATTATACCACCATATGGGAGCATCATGTCTTTCTTAGATAGTTCTAACATGTTTTGTTGGATAAGATAACCAAGACAGATGTCATGTCCTTTCATGATCAAATACATAGTTCCTAATTCTAATTGGCTTACTTCATCATGATGGTATTGTTTAGGGAGAATGATGCTAGTTAGGATATGATGAAGTACCTTAGTGTTTAGAGGCAGTAGATGTTCACAACTTTTAGGAACAAATGCTAAATTGGGATTGGCAAAAATTGTTCCTAGGGCTTCAACGTATGTTATTCCAACAGTTTCATCATCCCATGATCCTCTAAAGTAAAGTCCTCTACTTTTCATGGGAATGCCTATCATGTCGCAAATGAATCTATCCGTAATTGAGATGTGTTGTCCTAAAAGATAGGTGGACATTCTTTCTTCTTCATCTACTTGTATGTTGTTGTAAAACAATCTAACAAGTCTTGGATATATGGGTTCGTTAATTTACAAAATTGGAAGTAGATCTAAGTTTGTAAACCATTGGATTGTCTCTTAGTTCATTTAAGTCTACGTATTTTCCCTTATTGACACTCCTAAGTTCGAAAGAGGAAAATTTTTCAGCATTGTATTTTGAATCGAAAAGGGTGAAATCAAAATCTTCTACTAATCTCCTCTTTCCTTTGTCCCTTGAGGATCTTCTAGATCCCATAACTACTGTTGTTTAGAAAAATAGTGATGAGCAAGAGTAAATAAATCAAAAAACAGAGTTTAAGGGCTTCTTAGAGAGTACCTTAGTGAGATCTTCAAGAGAGGGAAGGATTGTTGATGCTTTGCTTCGAAATGAGGGGTTTTTGGGATGCTAAGATGGGAGAAATGGGATGGAGGAGGCTTGGAAGAGCAGAGGAGGGAAGGGAGTGAGTTGGGGTCGGTTTCACCGCCGGCCCTAGCTTGGGTTAAAAAGGGGCAGAGTTGCGGGCTGTTGCACCTCTGGCTGGAGCGGTGCAACCGCTCGCAACACGTGACAGCTGGAGGTGCTACCTCCAGCTGGGGCGGTGCCACCGCCTGCAAGCGGTGAGCACTTGTTCTGATCAGTGTGATCTGATCTGAGAGTTTTTCTGTTTTGAGGAGAATTTTCATTCAGAGCAATCAACTTTACTTACGTAATTACGTAAGAATTTTTTATTTTAAGATAAGGACTTTTGTACGATCAAGATAGATTTTTAACATGCATACTCTCAATGTCGTACACGTGTTTGTGATAGTTTCTTCAAGTTGGTAAGTCTTGCAAGTTTATGATAGACTTAGTCACTTCATGATACAGAGTTAGATTCGAAGGTTATGAACGGATGAAATTGATGGGTTCGAAAATCTAGGGGATATGTGAATTTGGGAATCATACGTTTCTAATTCTGAAAAGTCAAATAATGTTGTATCTAAGTCGCATTTGTGATTTTAAATTTATAATCTCCGTCTGTAATTTAGGCTAGAGAGCATTGCGAGTTCCTTTTTGGATCTTGGGTTATGAATATCGAGAATCAAGGAGCAGAATATTATTTCTTGCTCCAGCCTAAAATTTTTATGTTTTTAATGTTTTTACAGGAAGGGATAATTTTTAGGTACCCATTTGCTTTTGGGTGCCTCACAAATAGATCTACATTGTTTATCATGTTGCATAGCATTTATCATGGTTCCTTTAGGAACCCAAATCAATTTGTTTGGACTAATTTTCTTGAATTGACAATAATGCGTCTTGTGTCCAAATTTGCAACAAAAGTTGCATTTGTTTTGGTGTTGAACATGTAGGATGGGGCCTTTTATGAAGGTGGTTGGATTTTGGTGAGGACTTCTCACAAATCCAATTCCACTTCTTTTGGGAACGTGACCCTTGTTTGCGAGGATCATGTTCAGTGACTTGCTACCAATCTCAAATTTCTTTAAGGTATCCTTAAGTAGCAAGTTTTCCATTTGGAAAGTTTCTAGATCATGGCATTTGATGCATGAATTTAAACTATCATGATATTCAGTTTTTAACTTATCAAAATCACAAGTAAGACTATCATGCTCCTTTTTTAGCAATTTGTATTTTCTATCAATAATTTTGCATTCATCAAATAAGTCATTGAAGGCATTTAATAATTCATTGAAAGATATATCTGCATCTATTAAATTCGTTACCTCTTCTCCGATGGCCATTAAGGCGTAATGAGCAACTTGCTCGGTGTTGGACTCCTCTTCTTCGGACGCGCTCGAATCATCCCATGTTGCTTTGAGCGCATTCTTCTTTGTTGTTCTCTTTTTGACTTGGGGACAATCACTCTTGTAGTGTCCTGGTTTTTTGCACTCATAGCAAATAACTTGGTCCTTCTTGGGTTCAAGTTTATTTTTAGTGTCATTCTTAAACTTGTTTCTTTTAATGAATTTTTTAAATTTTCTTGTTAGAAGTGCCAAGTCATCGTCACCGTCCTCATCACTTGAGTTTTCTTTCAAGTGGTCTTCTAAAGTTCTAAGTGCCATATCCTTCATGTTCTTTGGAAGGATGTCTTCTTGCTCTTCATGAGCTTTGCAAGTCATCTCGTAGGTCATTAATGACCCAATTAGTTCTTCAAGAGGGAAATTGTTTAGATCTTTCGCCTTTTGAATAGCAGTGACTTTAGGATCCCAACTCTTAGGAAGGGATCTTAGAATCCTATTTACGAGCTCAAAATCCGAAAAACTTTTTCCGAGTCCTTTTAGACCGTTGACGACATCCGTGAAACGGGTAAACATGTCGCCAATAGTCTCACTCGGTTTCATCCAGAAAAGTTCAAAAGAGTTTAACAAAAGATTGATTTTTGACTCTTTCACTCTACTTGTGCCTTCATGAGTCACTTCGAGTGTGTGCCAAATATCAAATGTGGTTTCACAAATCGAAACACGATTAAACTCATTTTTATCAAGTGCACAAAATAAGGCATTCATAGCCTTTGCATTAAGAGCGAAAGCCTTCTTCTCCAAATCATTCCAATCGATCATTGGAAGAGAAGACGTAGAAAAACCATTTTCGACAAGATTCCAAAGTTCAAAATCCATAGAAATAAGAAAGATCCTCATTCGGGTCTTCCAAAAAGTGTAGTCCGTCCCATTGAACATGGGTGGACGTGTAATAGAATGGCCCTCTTGGTTTCCGGCGTAAGCCATCTCTCTAGGGTTTTAATCCATTTGAGAGTTAACCCCACAATGATACCAATTGTTAGGATTGAGAGCACTAAGAGGGGGGGGGGGTGAATTAGTGCAGCGGAAAACTTTCTGCGATTAAAATCGAAAGCTGCGTTCGAACGATAAAAACGATTTCTATGTAAAATCCGATTCTATGCAAGATGATATTAAAGTTAATCTATGCAGGGAGTTTGCAGCTATGATGAAAACCAGAATATAGGCGCAAGCTGAAATCCGACGTTCGTACGAAGAAACTAATTTACGTCTAAGTGTTGATTCGTAAATCACTTGATTAGGCAAGATGCAGTTTAAGCAAGAGTATGAAGGCAGTTTGCAGTTATGGTAAAGCTCAAAACGTAAACGCAATCTGCAATATGTTGATCATACGAAAAAGCAGATTTACGTCTAAACGCTGATTCGTAAAGTAAAAGGTTTGAAACCCGATCGTATAAGTGCAGAAGGCAGTAAGCTTCAGAGGAGGTTTGCAGTAAAGATAATATGCTTAAAGTAAATGCAAACCGAGATTTAGAGTGGTTCGGTCAATCTTGACCTACTCCACTTTTGGCTTCCTCCACCGACGAGGTCACCGACGTCAACTAGAGGCCTTCCTTCAATAGGCGAAGGCCAACCACCCTTTTACAGTTTCACTCCTTTTGACGGGCTTAGGAGACAACCCTTACAGAAATTTTCTCTCCTCTCTTTACAACTCAAAACTTGAAGAACAGAGGGAGGAGAACTTTTGGCCTTTACAACAATTTTGAGCTCTAAGAATCACAGAAAGATGTCAAGATTTCGAGTGTTAGTTGCTGCCTTTCAGTGCTGAATGGGTGGGGTATTTATAGGCCCCAACCCAGTTCAAATTTGGAGCTCAAAACTGTCAAATCCCGGAATTCCGGGATCAGGCGGTTGCACCTCCTGACTGGGGCGGTTGCACTGCTTGGCAGAGCTCGAAGACTGAGCCTCTGGGCGGTGCCACCTCTGTCAGGGGCGGTTGCACCTCTCTGCCAGAGCTCGAAGACCAAGCTCAGACGGTGCTACCTCTTGTCAGGAGAGGTTGCACCGCCCAATCTCACTTGGAGACTGAGCCCAGGCGGTTGCACCTCCTGGCTGGGGCGGTTGCACCACCCAGTCTCCCTGGGAGACTTAGCCCAGGCGGTTGCACCTCCTGGCTTGGGCGGTTGCACCTCCTACAGTAATCAGGGTCCAAATAGGTAGATCCATTCGGCCCAAATTGGGTTTTTCAGGGGCCCAATTGCCCCAAGATTAAGCCAATGGGATCACCTCCTATTACCAACTTAATCATTGTGCTAACTACGATAAATCCTAAGACAATTTCTGCAGCTTGCTCCGGTGCGTCAATCGCATCTTCCGGCGAGTTTCCGACGAACTTTCGTCGATCATCCGATGAACCCTCGGTGATTCTCCTACGGACTTCCGGCAAACTCCTGGACTTGCGACGATACACTTGGTGAGTTCCGACGAGCTTCTTTGGCAAGCTTATGGACTTCTCGGATTTGTTCCCGTAGAACCTCCGACGACAGTCCGAACTTCCGTCGAGCTCTCGAACTCCCAACGTGATCATTGTCATGACTCCGATGCAATTCCTGCTGCATGTCTTACTTTCATCGTAGTTAATCCTGCACACTTATCTCAACATATAGGTTAGACAACAAATGACAATTGACTTCATCATCAAAATCCGAGATTCAACATATCAAGCCTGATATAGTGCATGCTCTAAGTGTCACGAGCAAGTATAAGGCAGATCCAGGCTTGGAGCACTAGAAAGAAATAAAGTGTATCCTTAAGTACTTGAAACGAACTAAGGATCTTTTACTAGTATATGAAGGAAGTAACCTCAGGGTTGAGGGCTACACGGACTCAAACTTCCAGTCTGATATCGATGATAGTAAGTCTAATTCGGGGTATGTGTTCACGTTGAATAGAGGAGTAGTATGCTAGAAGATTTCCAAGCAAGATACTACTGCAGACTCGACCACAAAGGCAGAGTACATTACTGTAGTAGAGGCAACAAAGGAAGGAATCTGGATGAAGAAGTTCATCATAGATCTAGGAATCATGCTGGGTAGCGAGGAGCTGATTCCCTTATATTGCAACAACAATAGGGCCATTGCTCAAGTGAGGGAACTCGGGTCTCATTAGAAGTGTTCCGAGAATGTTCCAGCTTATTAGAGAGATCATGGCCTGAAGAGATGTAGTAGTAGAAAGAGTTTCATCCGAAGATAACATCGTAGATATATTGACAAAGTCATTGTCTCAAATTATCTTTAAGCATCATGGCACATGTGACATGACATACATTCTTTTTTGCTTATTATATTTTGATATTTTATTACTTTATATTACTTATTACATATATATATATATATATATATATATATATATATATATATATATATATATATATATATATATATATATTGTGATATACATGGGTTTGTGTAATAGGAATTAGATCGTGATGAGATCACGATAATGAGACCGATTCACCTTTAAACATATACCATAAATAATCATGGTCATAGGATACTTGAGAGAGACATTGAGATAACCAGATAAACTAGTGTGTTGTATACTCATCCATATGATGGAGGCAGTTGGTCTCATAGCTTCTCGGTTGAGGACACTAAAGATACAATGCAGATGCTCATTGGAGAATGAGTTCACTGATTGATCCACTCATAGAATACTGGATGATTGATGATGCTTTATTATTAAACAACGATTTTGTAGTCCTAGTAGTGTATTTGGTCCTTAGACTTGAGGCACCAAGGATCTCCTATATGAGTACTCCACTCTTTAATATCTGACTTATAGGTTTAGAAGTTTCAAATCTATTACAGTCGGTTATTGGGAGTAGCAGCCAACCTTATGATGGCTATTGAGTGTCGATAGAGGATCATCCGCTCTCGGTATCATGAGAGAAATATTCTGTGTTCTTGCTCAAACAAATCCTTAGCCAAGGTCATTTGGATTGAGAGATAAAGAGTTCTCCGGGAGAATCCGATTAAAGCGAAACTCGATGAGAAACTGTATAGGCCAGACAGCACCATGCCCGATATATAGTCTCTGAGATATTAGATGGATGAGGGACTAAAGG
Source organism: Musa acuminata AAA Group (assembly GCF_036884655.1). NCBI lineage: Eukaryota > Viridiplantae > Streptophyta > Magnoliopsida > Zingiberales > Musaceae > Musa > Musa acuminata. Next base: position 20,181,672 of record NC_088333.1, on the reverse strand, counting down.
TACATAGTAACTAAGGACAAATATTGCCAAAGGATTGAATTCCCCTATATTGTCTAGGGACTACGGCGTAGTGGCCTAGTACGTCCGTAGTCAATGAGTCTAGTGAATTATTATGGAGATAATAATTCACTAAGCTAGAAGGAGTTCTGACAAGTATAACTCACATCCAACTTGATATTGGGCCTATAGGGTCACACACATATGGTAGGTGTTGCAACGAGTAGAGATTCGGATATGAGATATCCGTTGGAGCCCCTATCTTATTGGATATCCAATAAGCCCCTGAATGAGATCCAATAAGAGATAATAAGATATTATTGGGTAGAGATCCACTAATCTAAGAGGCTTGGGTAATTAGATGAAGATCCAATACCCAATAAGGTAGGATCCATTAGGATTAACCAGGGGCCTCTATAAATAGGAGGGAACTAAAGGCCCATAGGCTGGGGCTTCTTGGTTGCCACCTCCTATTCTCCTCTCTCCTTCTCCTCTTTAGAGAGTAGGCTTGAAGATTTGAGGAGCATCGTTGCAGCTCTGTTGTGTGGATCATCACTAGAGAGGAGGATGCTTGACCTCCTTCATCCACTCCTACATATCTATAGGAATTTAGGGATATACGATCTCCTAAGGTAACACAACTATCTCACACATGTTTTCTGTGTCGTGGATTTTATACACCAATGTTCGAATGACAACAAACACATATTGGGAAATTTAGGATTTTTTTTATGTTCTTTCGTTGTGCAAGTGATGTCGCCCCTAGATTTCCCTACATTAGTCACTAGCATTGCTTTATAGGTCTCTACCTTTCCATTTACTCTGATCTTCTTCTTGAATATCCACTTGCAACCGATCGGTAGAATACCCTCGGGTGCATCAACTAGGTTCCAAACTTAGTTTGAGTACATTGAATCCATATCAGAATTCATGGCTTCTTACCACTTCCCAAAGTCTATACTCATAATAGCCTCCTTGTAGGTCTGAGGATCAATATCCTCTCATCTAATATGTCCCACATATCTCTCAGGAGGATGATATACTCTATCAGACCTACGTAAAGTCGGAACTTGTATGCTAGGTACCTGAACGAACTCGAGCTATATAGTGGTGCTTGAGCTAAGTTCTCCAACCTCACTCAACTATATCATGCTCCCATTGTCTCCGCCAAGAATGTTTTCTTTCTCAAGGAACACCGCTCTCTTGGCTACAAAGACCTTTTGGTCCTCGGGTGATAGAAATAATAACCACAAGTTTCCTTGGGGTATCCCATGAACTTGCACTACTCCATCCTTGATTCCAACTTATCGGGGTTGTGTCTTTTAACGTGGGCAGGGTAGCCCCAAATCTTAACAACCTTAAGATCATACTTCTTCCCTTTTTATATCTCAGATGGTGTAGACACTACCATCTTAGTTGGAACTCTGTTCAGAAGGTAAGCTATGATCTCTAGGGCGTATCCCTAGAATGAGATGGGTAGGTTGGCGAAGCTCATCATGGACCGCACCATGTCTAACAGTATACGATTCCTCCTTTCAGATACACTATTGAGTTTAGGTGTATAAAGAGGTGTCCATTGGGATAGGATCTCATGGTCCTTAGGGAACTGTGTGAACTCTGTACTCAAGTACTCACCTCCTTAATCTGATCAAAGAGTCTTGATACTCTTTCTAGTCTGGCTCTCCACTTTATTCTTATACTCTCTGAAATTCTCAAAGGCCTCAGACTTGTACTTCATCAAGTACATATGTCCATACCTTGAGAAACTATGAGTAAAAGTAATAAAGTATGAGTAACTACCTATGGCATGAGTTGATATGGGTCCACATACATTACTATGTAAGAGTTACAGTAGCTCAATGGCTCTCTCTCCAATTCCACAAAAAGGAGAGTTGGTCAGTTTTCCATGAAGGCAAGGCTCACAAGTTACATATGACTCAGTCGAATGAATCTAGATATCCATCCTTTAGCAACTTTTGAATTCTTCCCTCATGGATGTGACCTAGCCTACAATGCTATAGGTATGCATTATTCACCTCATCTCGTTTCCTCTTGGACACTCTTACATTCATGATATGTGGAGCAGTGTCTAGTATAAACAAACTATTATGCAATGTTCCTCTCGTGATGATCTCATCATCTAATATTATTGAATAATCATTGTTCTTAAAAACTAATTCATTTCCACTAATTGTTGAAATAGAAATAATATTTTTGATAATAGAAGGAACAAAATAACATGCATCCAATGCAATAATAGCTCCACTAGGCAGATGTAGGGTGACCTCGCCAACAGCTACTTCAGCAACTTTTGCTTCATTGCCCATCTTAAGGTCCATCTCGTCTCTTGCCAATCTTTTAGGTCTTGCTAGAACATATAACGAATTGCAAATGTGATAAGTAGTACAGGTATCAAATACCCCATGTGTTATTTCCACTAATTTTCTCCAAGCTTCTATTTTGCCCTCTCTACAAAGTACTCTTTGTAGTTCCTTTTTCAGTGCCCATCTTTGCCGTAGTTGAAGCACTCATCTTTGTCCTTTGTCGAGTCTTTCTTAGCAACATTTGCTTTACCCGGTCTACACTTGTCTTTGCCCTTCTTAAGGGACGTTTATGCTTTCCTTTTCTTTATGGTCTCACTTATATATAGAACTAGCTTCTCTTTCTTGATATATATATATATATATATATATATATATATATATATATATATATATATATATATATATATATATATATATATATATATATATTTATTTATTTATTTATATTTATATTTATATTTACAATGTAGATATATATTAAATATGTATGTGTATGACATATCATATTAGGAGACCAAATCAAAGAAACCCCTCTCTCGATAATATTAAGTCGGTAAACGTGAGGCAATTAGATTGATTCACGTGGCCTACTATCGTTATAGGTAGGGATCGATTCTCGGTGTATGTTGAGTTGGTCGAGTCCCTCGAGGCTCACCTATATCACGATTCGCTATCTTGCCTATGACATAGAGATGTCACCGGTGACCTAAGGACATGGTATGCTTGGTCGAGTCTCTCGAGGGTATATCATTAAATCAAACTCATCTTGTAACAATAGTGTTGACTTAACGAACATAATAGTTAGTCGAGTCCCTCGAGACCATGGTGATTTGGAGGCTGAACAGGATGAGAATCATAAGGAGTTGTGATTGGCAAGAGTTGCCTACTATTCGGTCTTAGCATGATTAGTCGAGTACCTCAAGGTTACACTAAGATGCTGATTGGATCCTGATCCCCACTAGAAGTCTACCGGAGACTTCCGTTTCACGTGCTAAGGGTGTCACGTGACTCGCTAGTAAAATAGTATAAGCATATTAAGATAGAAGTCCATATCTTGATTATTTATTTTTTTACAAAATATACATGTTTTTTTTATTTCTACTACATCTTTATTTTCAGAAAATGTCACTTTCAAATCCATTATATGGCATACTTGATGTCAACCGCCTCATTGGTCCTAATTATACAGATTAGCTCTGCAGCTTGAGAATTATTCTCACGACAGAGAAAATCACATACGTTCTTGATACAGTGATGCCTATGCCCAAGGAAGGGGAAAGCGAGGATGAGATCGCTCGCTACATGAAGTACATTGATGACTCCACTCTTGCTCAATATTACATGTTGAGCTCCATGATTCCTAAGTTACAAAGACAGCATGAAAAGATGTATGTCAAATCCATTCTCTAACATGTCTGTAAATTGTTTGAGGAACAGGGAAGGACATAACTATATGAGATATCTAAAAGTCTATTCTGTGCTAGGATGACTAAGGGGACACCGGTTCAGAACCATGTCCTAAATATGATTGAGTGGATAGAGAAACTCACAGGTCTAGGAATGGTCCTAGAGGATATCATATTTGTGGATCTTGTGCTTTAGTCCCTACCAAATTCCTTTTCACAGTTCATAATAAATTTTAATATGAACAAGTTTAAGGTGACTCTCCCGGAGCTCCTCAATATGTTGAGGGAGGCAGAGAGCACTATCAAGAAAGAAAAGTCAGTTCTCTACACTAGTGAGACTAGAAAGAAAAGGAAAGCAAAAAATTCTCTTTAAAAGATCAAGGGCAAGAGTAGACTAGGTAAAGCAAAGGTTGCAAAGAAAGACCCAACAAAATGTTAGGATCAAGAGCACTAAGAGGGGGGAGGGGGGGTGAATTAGTGCAGCAGAAAACTTTCGACGATTTAAAACGACGTTCGTACGATGAAATCATTTTCAACGTAAAACCGTTTTCGGAAACTTAACTTGAAAGCGAGTTCATAAAGGAGTGCAGCAAAAGTAATGAGGAAGTAAAGCACATATGGAGGTTTTCAGTAAGGTAAGCAACAAGAATAAATGCAAACTAGAGAGCACTACAATTTTAGAGTGGTTCAGTCAATCTTGACCTACATCCACTTTTGGCTTCCTCCTCCGACGAGGTCACCGACGTCCACTAGAGGCATTCCTTCAATAGGCGAAGGCCAACCACCTTTTTACAGTTTCACTTCTTTTGACAGGCTTAGGAGACAACCCTTACAGAATTTTCACTCCTCTCTTGAGTGATCGAAACTTGGAAGAAAAGAGGGAGGAGAACTTTTAGCTTTTACAACACTTTTGAGCTCTCAAATTCTCAGAATAAGATCAAGATTTTGGTGCCCTTTCAAGCAGGAAAGGGTGGGGTTTATATAGGCCCCAACTGGTTCAAATTTGGAGCTCAAAAATGTCATCTCCCAGATTTCTGAGGTCCTGACAGTACTACCACCAGACTGGGCGGTACGACCACCTGACAGAGCTCGGAGACCGAGCTCTGGCAGTACCACCACCTGACAGGGGCGGTACCACCGCCTGACTGGGGCGGTTGCACTGCCCAGATTTCCTGGGATACTAAGCTCCTAAGCGGTGCCACCGTCAACCCAGGCGGTGCCACCGTCGGCCAAGAAATCTGGGTCCGAATGGGCTGATCCATTCAGCCCAATTTGGGTCTGTCAAGGGCCCAATTACCCCCGGATTAAGTTAATGGGATCACCTCCCATTCCTAGCTTAATCTACATGCTAACTATGATATTTCTTAAGACATTTACTGTAACTTGCTCCGGTGCATCAATCGCTTCTTCCAGAGAGCTTCCGGCGAACTTCCGGCGAACATCCGACGAACCCCCGACGATGCTCCGGCGGACTTCCGGCCAACTCCTGGACTTGTGACGATCCACTTGGCGAGTTTCGACGAACTTCTTTAGCAAGCTCCTGGACTTCTCAGATTTGTTCCCGTAGAATCTCCGACGACCGTCCGGACTTCAATTGAACTCTCGAACCCCCAACCATGGTCTTGACTCCGGCACAACTCCTGCTGTATGTCTTACTTCCATTGTAGTTAATCCTGCACACTTATCTCAACATATATATTAGATAACAAATGACAATTGACTTCATCATCAAAATCTGAGATTCAATAATCTCCCCCTTTTTGATGATGACAATCAATTGATAACGGAGTTAACCTTAATTTCCCCTATCTATATGCCATATTTGAGATAAGTCATTCTTGAATTCAAAGCCTTTGAATTCAAGAGACATATTGATAAGTTAAGATCATTTAACCTTATCAATACTCCCATCATAATTCCTATCATGATGTATCTCTCTGAAAATGATGTCAAGGCTTGACATCCATTTTCAGGTTTTACATTTTAAGTGTGAAAGATAGCAATCGTAGCAATTCATCATATGGTAAGATATCAACATGTAAAACTGCGATGTAAGTTCTTGATATCTTAACATAATACAAACAATTCAAGTGTTTAGCAATCATAGCATTTCATCACATGACAAGATATCAATTTGTAGAATTGCGATATATGTGCTCTAGATATCTTAACATAGTGTAAATATGGCAATAACATAGTGCAAATATGGCATAGTGCAAATATGGCAATCATAGCAATTCTATCACCAATTTATCATATATTTTGATGCAAGCTTTTGATATCTTAACATAATTCAAATTCAAATATGGCACTCATAGCATCAATTTATATAGCATTAAATTCAAATATGGCACTCATAACATCAATTCATATATTTCTCATTCAAATATAGCACTCATAGTATCAATTCATATATTTCTCCCCCTTTGTCATCAACAAAAAAGAGAACGATATTAGCAAATTTTAACTAGGTTTATGTCATTTTTCAATAATGAGTGATAGGATACCAATTATACAAACATCTCAAGGAAAACATGACATGGAGATGACTTTCATTACTTCTTCCTCTTTATTTGTTATTATCTTTTTGCATGAAGGAGGAAAGTCATTTGTGAGCTTACTCGAATGAGGTTAAAATTGATAAGATATTAAAGCACGCTTTATTTTTACAAGAATCAAGATATGTGTGTGAATCAAATCCTTGCACGTAAAACTATTTCTCAAAAGATATAAGAAGGAATCGTCAAATCCATTTCTCGAAAGATATTTTTCACATGATAAGTCTATGAGAGATGCATTTGCTAGTTAATCCCATATGTCAAAAATCAATGATGTGAATCCAAAACTCGATATGACATATGTTTATTAAGTTCGAAAGAGAATAATGTATCAAGAAAATCCGATTGTTAGGATCAAGAAGATCCGAAAATGAAATTTAACACTTTCATGCATTCGGACGAGGTTTTGCTATAGATTTTTAAATTCAAAAATGAAGATAAAATATGCTTATTATCATGAAAATTTTTATATCCAAAACACATAATTTCCAACATGTAATTAAGGCATGTAATTGTGTAAAATCATCATGGCAATTAAGTGATTTGATCATTAAATTAAAAAAAAATCTGAAAAATAATCTTAACAAGTTCATGCATTCGGACATATTAACATTCCTAATTCTCTTCTAATGAAATCAAATTATACTTCATTTACAGGTTTTGTAAAAATATCAGCTAGTTGATGTTTAGTATTAATGAACTCTATGATTACATCATCATTAGTGACATGATCTCATATAAAGTGATGTCTAATATTAATATGTTTTGTTTTTTAGTGTTGAATGAGATTCTTTGTTAAACATATTGTACTTGTGTTATCACATTTAATGAGAATATTTTTAAGATGGACTTTATAATCTTCTAAGGTGTTTTTCATCCACACAACTTGTGCACAGCATGCACTAGCTGCAATATACTCAGCTTCGGTTGTTGATAGTGCAACCAAGTTTTGTTTCTTAGATGACCAGGAAACAAGGGAATGTCCCAAAAATTGATATGTTCCTGATGTGCATTTTCTATCTAGTCTACACCCAACAAAATCCGCATCAGCATAAGTAATTAACTCAAAATTCTCAGATTTTGGATACCATAATCCTAGATTTATGGTACATTTAAGATATCTAAGTATTCTTTTAACCGCTTTGAGATGAGATATCTTAGGGTTCGATTGAAACCTAGCACAAAGTCCTACACTGAACATAATATATGGTATAGTTGCAGTGAGGTAAAGTAAACTTCCTATCATACCCCTATAAGTTGTTTGATCGAAGCTTTCTCTACTTTCATCAACTTCTAACTTAGTGGAGTTGCACATAGGAGTGTTAATAGCTTTTGAGCTATCCATATTAAATCTTTTCAGCAGATCTAAAGTATATTTAGTTTGACTAATAAAGATGTCATTGCTTAGTTGCTTAATTTGTAAGCCTAAGAAAAAGATTAATTCTCCCATCAAACTCATTTCAAATTCGAGACTCATGGTTTTAGCAAAAGATTCACAAAGAGATTCATTCATAGAACCGAAGATAATATCATCAACATAAATCTGAACAATGAGAAAGTTATTTTCAAAATTCTTGATAAACAATGTAGTATCGACCTTGTCGTTTGTGAAATTATTTTCAATAAGAAAAGTACTAAGTCTATCATACCAAGCCCTTGAGGCTTGTTTTAAACCATGGAGAGCTTTAGTTAATTTAAATACATGATTAGGGAGGCTATTATTTTCAAATCCGGGAGGTTGTTCAACATAAACTTCTTCAGAAATAAAGCCATTAAGAAAAGCACTTTTAACATCCATTTGAAACAACTTAAAATTATTATTATTGGCATAGGCAAGGAGTATCCTTATGGCTTCTAATCTAACCAAAGGAGTGAAGGTTTCTTCGTAATCGATACCTTCTTCTTAGTTGAAACCTTTGACCACTAATCTAGCCTTATTTCTAACCACGATACCATATTCATCTTGTTAGGATCGGAGTGGCACTAAGAGGGGGGGGTGAATTAGTGCAGCGGATTAAAACTCGTAAGTTTGAAAACAAATTTGTAAATATAAGGAGATTTCGTTTTGATAGTAACTTGAGTAAAATGAGAAAATAAAATTCGAAAGCTAATAGTAGTGTAAATGACAATTTCAAGAAGGTAAATACTCACATTCAAGGAACACACCAATTTAAAGTGGTTCGATCAAAATGACCTACATCCACTTGCGAAGCCTTCTTCAATGAGGCTCCCAACTTCCACTAGCAAATCACTTTGAAAGGGAAGAACAAATACCCTTCTTATAACCTTTTACAAGTGGTTTACACTCTTACAAGTTTTCAACGAGAAAGAAGGAGGTGAACACTCAAGCAATTGAAAAACAAGACTTGCTAAAGACTTTGCTAAGGCTTTATCTCAATTTCTTACTCCTCAAAAGGTTGTGTTCTCTGTTGAGAATTGAGGGGTATTTATAGGCCCTAAGAGGATTCAATTTGGGCTACAAATTTTGAATTCTCATGGGTTTCCGAGGCTGGCGGTGCCACCGCCTGTTAGTGTCTGACACTAACAGTGTACTGGCAGTACCACCACCAGACCTCTCGAGTGCTGGGCAGTGCCACCGCTCAGTTCTCGGGTTCTGGGCGGTGCCACTGCCTACACTATTTCAGCTCACTGGTTGGGCTCCAAACTTGGCCCAAACCAGTCCGAACTCGGGTCCAATTAGCCCCTAACCGGGTTATAGGATTAACCCTTAATCCTAACCCTAATTATATGAAAACTACGAGCTTAAGAGATAGTCCTAAGCAAGTTTTTAACCGGAAATGTCGAGTTTCCTTCCAGCGAGCTTTTTGGCGAACTTCTGGCGGACTTTCGATACACCCTCGGATTTCTTCCGGCGGACTCCTAGCAAGCTCTTGGTCTTGTGGCGAGTTCAGTGAGTAGCCGAGCCTTCTCGGTGATCTCTGTGAACCTTCAACGATCTCTTCGGCGGACTTCCAAAAACTCCGACAAATCCCTAATTTCTTCTCGGTTGGTTCCGGCAGCATCTCCGACGAATCTTCCGACTCTCAAACACCCATCGAACTTGACTCTGGTAGACTTGCTTTATGTCTACAAGCTATCGTAGTTAATCCTGCACATGTAAAACAAAACTTCGATTGAGACAATTAATACAAAGCAATAATCAAGTTGTCCGGCATGTCATTGGTCCTACGATGCTTCATCCGATTCTTTGGCACATCGTCCTCTCTTGTAGCCCATTGCCTAATCGGCCAGTTGACTCCACAACTCTGATATCCTTGGTGTAATACCCACTCTTCTTGGCCCGATGCCCGAATCCATGGCATGAAGCCTTCTGTCGGTACATCAACCGATCCATCGGTGCGACGTCCAATCTTCTAACATGTTCCTCCGGCACAACATGATTTTCTTGCTTTAATTGTCTCATCCTGATCGAAGCATCCTGTGTCACTCAAAACATAGATTAAATCATAAATACATATCTAGTGATTTCATCATCAAAATACAAGATTCAGCACATCTTGCTTGTTTCTAAAGACCCATTTAGTACCAATAACTAAATGGTCATTTGGCCTAGGAACAAGCTTCCATACCTCATTTCTCTCAAATTGATTTAACTCATCTTGCATTGTGATAATCCATAAATCATCTTTCATGGCTTCGTCAATACATTTTGGTTCAATTTGGGAGAGAAAAGTGGTGTTGGCACAAAAATTTTTAAGAGAAGAACGTGTTTGAACCCCCTTAGATGTGCCTCCTAGGATTAGCTCCTTAGGATGAGCATCTACATACTTTCAATTCTTGGGTAAGGATGTTTCGGAAGTGGATGCATCCAAGTTGCTAGTTGGAGAAGGGGTTTCATTTAAATTCAAAGAATCGAAATTAACATCATCATCAAAATCATTTTTCTTAATTTCGGAAATCTTATTGAAAACAACATGAATAGATTCTTCTATAATTAAAGTTCTTTTATTGAAGATACGAAAAGCTTTAGAAACCAAAGAATAACTAAGAAAAATTCCTTCATCGGATTTAGCATCAAATTTTCCTAAGGCATCTTTTTCAATCAAGATAAAACACTTACACCCAAAAACTTTAAAATATGAAACATTGGGTTTTTTATTGTTCCACAACTCATAGGGAGTTTTGGTGAGTAAGGGTCTTACTAGAACTCTATTCAAAATATAGTATGAAGTGTTTACGGCTTCGGTCCAAAAATATTTTGGTAGGTTATGTTCATTCAACATGGTTCTTGCCATTTCTTGTAAATTTCTATTCTTTCTTTCGACTACTCCATTTTGTTGAGGATTTCTTGGAGTAGAGAAGTTGTAGTTGTATCCATTAGATTCATAAAATTCTTGAAAATCACGGTTTTGAAATTCACCACCGTGATCACTTCGAATTGATGAAATCATAAAACCCTTTTCATTTTGAACAAGTTTACAAAACTTGGTGAAATATCTAAAGCATTCATTTTTGTGTTTCAAGAAATAAGTCCATGTGTATCTACTATAGTCATCTACAATGACGAAGGCGTATTTGCTACCTCCTAGGCTTGATGTAGAGATTGGTCCGAACAAGTCCATATGGATTAATTGTAAGGGCCTAGAGGTGCTTATTTGATTCTTAGATTTGAAACTACCCTTAATTTGTTTTCCTAATTGACAAGCATCACACACATTATCTTTGATGAACTTGATATGAGGAATTCCTCGTACAAGTTCTTTAGATGATATTTGAGTGATTAGTTTTATGCTAGCATGACCTAATCTCCTATGCTAAAGCCAAGCATCCTCATTCAAAATCGAGAAACACATTTCATTGCAAAGATCATTAATGTCAATGGTGTATATGTTATTCTGTTTTAATGCAATCATAGATGTGTTTTTGTGTGGTTTTTCAATGATGCAAGCATTAGATTTGAATTTAACGATATATCCTTTATCACATAATTGATTAATGCTCAAGAGGTTATGTTTTAAACTTTCAACTAACAAAACATCTTCAATAAAGAAGTTGGATTTGTTATCTATGGTTCCTTTGCCAATGATTTTACCCTTGTTATTGTCTCCGAAAGTGACAGCCTTCGTCTATGCTAGTGAACTTAGAGAATTAAGATGGATCTCCAGTCATATGCCTTGAGCATCCACTATCAAGGTACCATCTCTTGCTCCTAGCTTGTGATGGTGTATGTCTCTACAAGAAAGGATAATTTTTAGGTACCCATTTACTTTTGGGTGCCTCAAAAACTGATCTACATTGTTTATTATGTTGCATAGAGTTTATCATGGTTCCTTTAGGAACCCAAATCAGTTTATTCGAGCTGATTTTCTTGAATGGACAATGATACGTTTTATGTCCATGTTTGCAACAAAAGTTACATTTGCTTTAGTGTCGAACATGTAAGATAGGGCCTTTTATGAAGGTGGTTGAATTTTGGTGAGGACTTCTCACAAATCCGATTCCACTTCTTTTGGAAACGTGACCTAAGGATCATATTCAAAGACTTGCTACCAATCTCAAATTTCTTCAAGGTGTCCTTAAGTAGCAAGTTCTCTTTTTGGAGAGTTTCTATATCATGGCATTTTATACATGGAGCTAAACTATCATAATATTCTGTTTTTAATTTATCAAAATTACTAATAAGACTATCATGCTCCTTTTTTAACAATTTATATTTTCTACTAATTGTTTTGCATTCGGAAGGCATTTAATAATTCATCAAATGATAAATCTGCATCAATTAAATTTGTTACCTCCTCTTTGATGGCCATTAGGGCATAATGAGTAACTTGCTCGGTGTTAGACTCCTCTTCTTCAGACGCACTTGAGTTATCCTACGTTGCTTTGAGCACCTTCTTCTTTGATGTTCTTTTCTTGGCTTGGGGACAATCACTTTTGTAGTGTCTCAGCTTTTTGCACTCATAGCAAATAACTTGATCCTTTTTTTGTTCAAATTTATTTTTTGTGTCATTTTTACGCTTGTTTCTCTTAATGAATTTTTTGAATTTCATTGTTAGAAGTGCCAAGTCATCGTCATAGTCCTCATCACTTGATTTTTCTCTCAAGTGATCATCTAAAGTTCTAAGTGTCATATCCTTCCTGTTCTTTGGAAAGATATCTTCTTGCTCTTCATGAGCCTTGCAAGTCATTTCATAGGTCATTAATGACCTGATTAGTTCTTCAAAAGGGAAGTTGTTTAAATCTTTAGCCTCTTGAATAGCAGTGACTTTAGGGTCTCAACTCTTAGGAAGGAATCTTAGAATCTTATTTACGAGCTCAAAATCCGAAAAAATTTTGCCGAGTCCTTTTAGACCATTGACGACATCCGTGAAACGAGTGTACATGTCGCCAATAGTCTCGCTCGGTTTCATTCGAAAAAGTTCAAAAGAATATATCAAAAGATTGATTTTTGACTCTTTCACTCTACTTGTGCCTTCGTGAGTCACTTCGAGTGTATGCCAAATATCAAATACGGTTTCACAAACTGAAACACAATTGAACTCATTTTTATCAAGCGCACAAAATAAGGCATTCATATAGCCTTTGCATTAAGAGTAAAAGTCTTCTTTTCTAATTCATTCCAATCGATCATTGCAAGAGAAGACTTTGAAAATCCATTTTTGACAAGATTCCAAAGTTCAAAATCCATTGAAATAAGGAAGATCCTCATTCGGGTCTTCCAATAAGTGTAGTCTGTCCCATTGAACATGGGTGGATGTGTAATAGAGTGGCCCTCTTGGTTTCTGGCGTATGTCATCTCTCTTGGGCTTTAATCCGTTTGAGAGTTAACCCCGCTCTGATACCAATTGTTAGGATCAAGAGCACTAAGAGGGGGGGGGGGGCGATTGCTAGTCATAGGTGCCCAGCAAGCCAATCACGTGAGTGATGGCACGTGTGACTTGATACAAAATCTTTTTGCTTATTATATTTTGGCGTATATCACTTTATAACTATTGCATATGTGCATATATATATATTGTGATGTCCTTGGATTTGTGCAATGGGAATCGAATCGTGATGAGATCACGATAATGAGATCGATTCACCTTTAAACACATATCCTAAATAATCCCGGTCATAGGTTACTCGAGAGGGACATCGTGATAATCGGATAGACTAGTGTGCTGTATACCCGTCCATATGATGGATGCAGCTGGTCTCATAGCTGCTTGTGTAGGGACACTAGGGATACAGTACAGGTGCTCATTGGAGAATGAGTTCATTGATTGATCCGCTTACGGAATGCTGGATGGTTGATGATGCCTTATTGTCAGACAGCGATTCCGTAGTCCTAGTGGTGTATCTGGTCCTTAGACTTGAGACACCAAGGATGTCCTGTATGAGTGCTCCACTTTTTGATACCAGACTTATAGGTTTGGCTGTCCCAGATCTAGTACAGCTAGTCATTGAGAGTGGTAGTCGACCTTACGAGGGCTATTGAGTGTCGATAGAGGATCATCCACTCTCGGCGTCATGAGAGGAATATCCCATGTGTTCTTGCTCAGACAAATCCCTGGCCAGGGTCATTCAGGTTGAGAGAGAAAGAGTTCTCCGGGAGAATCCGATTAGAGCGAGACTCGAGTAGAAACCGTATGGGTCTGACAACACCATGCTCGATATACGGTCTCTGGGATATTAGATGAATGAGGGACTATAGGTACACGGTAACTGAGGACAGACAGGTCCAATGGATTGGATTCCCCTGTATCGTCTGGGGACTACGGCGTATTGGCCTAGTACGTCCGTAGTCGATGAGTCGAGTGAATTATTACAGAGATAATAATTCACTGAGTTAGAAGGAGTTCTGACAGGTATGACTCACGGCCAGCTCGATATTGTGCCTAGAGGGTCACACACATATGGTAGGCATTGCGATGAGTAGAGGTTCGGATATGAGATATCCGACGAAGCCCTTGTCTTATTAGATGCAGATCCAATACCCACTAGGGGAGGACCCATTAGGGTTTGACAGGGGACCTCTATAAATAGGAGAGATTCATAGCCTCATAGGCTAGAGTCTTTGCTTGCCTTTCCTATTCTCCTCTCCCTCTCCACCTCAGAGCAGGCCTGGAGTTTTGAGGAGCGTCGTCGCAACCCTACTGTGTGGATCACCGCTAGAGAGGAGGATGCTTGACCTCCTTCGCCCTCTCCTAAGGATCTGCAAGGAAATAGGGATATACGATCTCCCTAGGTAACACAATCTACTTTATACGCAGTTTCATGTTTCGCGGATTTTTGCGTACCAATCTTCGCACGACGACGAACATCTTTTTGGGAATCGGGGATTTTGTTTTCTTGTTCTTCCGCTGCGCATGTGATGTCGCCCCCATTATTTCCCAACAGTGGTATCAGAGCCAGGTTGTTCGTACGAATGATTGGTTTTGAACTGCGTGTGTTGTGTTTAGGAAGAATTTTGACGTCAAAATCGTTGACGCAAAAGCGAGAAAGGGCAGCAATAGTTGCTGCCCTCGATCTGCGTGTGTGAAGCGCAGTCGAAGGCGGGCAGCACAGGGGCTGCGTCTGCAGTAGCCGGCCGACGGCCTGCTTACAGCAGGCTTGCTGCCGGCGGGGCTGGCAACCCACGGGCAGAGGCGCCGCAGGGCAGCGGCGTGAACCGCCGCAAGGAAGCGGCGCCTGCCGCCGCTGCTCCCGCGGGCGAAACCCCCCCCCACAGGGGCGGCCGCCCGGCGGGACAGCACCCCCTGCGGAGGCAGCGACGCCCGAAGGGGGCGCCCACCCGCAGCGGCAGCGCCGCCAGCGGGCGTGCCGCCTGCAGGCGAGGGTAGTGCCCTCATTCGCCGCACAGGCCGCTGCCGGCAAGGTGGCGGCGGCGGCACCAGCGTAAGGGGGAAAGGGCATTAGGGTTTTCTAGGCAAAAGATAGTTTTGCCCCTCGGAATTTGAGAAATTTTAGTTTCTGTCTTTTGTCCAAATTACGAAAATACCCCTATAAATTCAAAAATTCCCTACATGTCCCTGATTTCAGAAAATATTAATTAATTAAAATATTTAGTTGATTATTATTTTTATTATTATCTAGTAGTCCTACATGATGATGATTATTTATACATGTGATGTATGATGTGTGGACGGATGATCATGGACCGTGTGATGTGTGTACTTGTGATTATTATTATTGAGGTCTGCGAGCCTCCATTATATTTCTCATTTATTGTCGGGCCTGCGTGCCTATGATTAAGTTGTAATCACATGAGGAGGCGCAGCGGGAGCGTGGATGCGATAGCGGGACCTACGAGACGGACGATCGTGATGCATGGAGATGCATCAAGATATCGACGAAACCGACGAGGACGAGATGGACGATCACAGGGCATGGAGATGCACCGTTGAACACATAGATCTTGATGTGAGTGATTAGGCCTACTGGCTCAGGCCTAATCATATTAGGTTGTTGTCCATGATCATCTAGTGTGATTGCTTATACACATACTAGATAAGTATATATATTTGCATGCGATGTAGATATATATTAAATATATATATGTGTGACATGTCATATTAGGAGACCAAATCTTAGAAACATCTCTCAATAATATTAAGTCGGTAAACGTGAGGCAATTAGATTGACCCACGTGGCCTTCCATCGTTATAAGTAGGAACCGATTCCCGGTGTAGGTTGAGTTGGTCGAGTCCCTCGAGACTCACCTATATCGCGATTCGCTATCTTGCTTACGACATAGAGATGTCATCGGTGACCTGAGGGCATGGTATACTTGGTCGAGTCCCTCGAGGGTATATCATCAAATCAGACTCATCTTATAACGAAGGTATTGACTTAACCGAGCATCATGGTTGGTCGAGTCCCTCGAGGCCATGGTGATTCGGAGGCCGAACAGGACGGGAATCACAAGGAGTTAAGATTGGTAAGAGTTGCCTACCTTTTAGGCTTAGTGTGATTGGTCGAGTCCCTCGAGGTTACACTAAGATGCTGATTGGATCCTGATCCCCACTAGAAGTCTACCGGAGACTTCCGTTTCACGTGCTGAGGGTGTCGCGTGACTCGTTAGTAAAATAGTGGGAGCATATTAAGATAGAAGTCCATATCTTGATAGTTTATTTCTTGCAAAATCTACATGTTATTCATTTCTACTGCATCTTTATTTTCAGAAAATGTCATTTTCAAATCCCTTACGTGACATACTTGATGTCGACCGCCTCACTGGTCCAAATTATATGGATTGGCTCCGTAACTTGAGGTGACTCTCCCAGAGCTTTTTGTGTAGGGACACAACGACGAACATCTTTTTGGGAATCGGGGATTTTGTTTTCTTGTTCTTCCATTGCGGATGTGATGTCGCCCCCATGATTTCCTAACAGGGATGAATTAGTACAGCAAAAAACTTTCAATGATTTAAAACGACGTTCGTACGATGAAATCGTTTCCGATATAAAACCATTTTCGGAAACTTAACTAGAAAGCGAGTTCGTAAAGGAGTGCAGCAAAAGTAATGAGGAAGTAAAGCACATATGGAGGTTTGCAGTAAGGTAAGCAGCAAGAATAAATTCAAACCAAAGAGCACCGCAATTTTAGAGTGGTTCGGTCAATCTTGACCTACATCCACTTTTGGCTTCCTCCTTCGACAAGGTCACCGACATCCACTAGAGGCCTTCCTTCAATAGGCGAATGCCAATCACCCTTTTACAGTTTCACTCCTTTTGACGGGCTTAGGAGACAACCCTTACAGAATTTTCACTCCTCTCTTAAATGATCGAAACTTGGAAGAAAAGAGGGAGGAGAACTTTTAGCTTATAGAACAATTTTAAGCTCTAAAAATCATATAGTAAGATTGTATTTTCGGTGCCCTTTCATGCAGGAAAGGGTGGGGTATATATAGGCCCCAAACTGGTTTGAATTTAGAGCTCAAAAATGTCATCTCTCGGATTTTCGGGGTCCTGGCGGTACTACCGCCAGACTAGGCGATACGACCGCCTAACAGAGCTCAGAGACCAAGCTTTGGCGGTACCACCGCCTGACAGGGGCAGTACCATCGCCCAGTCTCGTTCGGAGACTGAGCCCAGGCAGTGCCACCGCTTGATTGGGGCGGTTGCACCGCCTAGTTTTCTTGGGAGACTGAGCTCCTGGGCGGTGCCACCGCTGGCTAGGAAATCTGGGTCCGAATGGGCTGATCCAGTCAGCCCAATTTGGGTATGTCAAGGGCCCAATTGCCCCCAGATTAAGTTAATAGGATCACCTCTCATTCCTAGCTTAATCTACATGTTAACTACGATATTTCTTAAGACATTTACTACAGCTTACTCCGGTGCGTCAATCGCTTCTTCTAGCGAGCTTCCGACGAACTTCCGGCGAACATCCGACGAACCCTCGGCGATGCTCCAGCGGACTTCCGACCAACTCCTGGACTTGCGACGATCCACTTGGCGAGTTCCGACGAGCTTCTTTGGCAAGCTCCTGGACTTCTCGGATTTGTTCCCGTAGAACCTCCGACGACCGTCCGGACTTCCGTCGAACTCTCGAACCCCCAACATGATCATGGTCTTGACTCCGGCGCAACTCCTGCTGCATATCTTACTTCCATCGTAGTTAATCCTGCACACTTATCTCAATATATGGATTAGATAACAAATGACAATTGACTTCATCATCAAAATCCGAGATTCAACACAAAGGACAAAGGCTAGTACTTCCACTGCATAAAAAATGGGCACTATAAGAGGAATTGTAAAGAGTACCTTGCAGAGAAAGCGAAACAGAAGCTTAGAGAAGCTTCATGTACATTCAGGATCAGTCTCCATTTTTTAAACTCTTATGATAATACATAGGTATTGGATACCGATAGTGCTTATCATATTTGTAATTCGTTACAAGTTCTGGCAAGGCCTAGGAGACTAGCGAGAGGCGAGATGGACCTCACGATGGGCAATAGAGCAAAAGTTACTACAGTAGTTGTTGGTGAGGTCGCCCTACATCTGCCTGGTGGAGCTATTATTGCATTGAATGCTTATTGTTTTGTTCCTTCAATTATCAAAAATATTATTTCCATTTCATGTTTGATAGTTAGTGGATATAAATTAGTTTTTGAGAACAATGGTTATTCAATATTATTAGATGATGAGATCATCATAAGAGAAACATTGCATAATGGTTTGTTTATGCTAGACACTACTCCACATATCATGAATGTAAGTGTGTCTAAGAGGAAATGAGATGAGGTGAATAGTGCATACCTGTGGTATTATAGGCTAGGTCATATCCATGAGATAAGGATTCAAAAGTTGCTAAATGATGGATATCTAGATCCATTCAACTATGAGTCAAATGCAACCTGTGAGCCTTGCCTTCGTAGAAACTAACCAACTCTTCATTTAGTGGACGTGGAGAAAGAGCTACTGAACTACTAGAACTCATACATAGTGATGTATGTGGACCCATGTCAACTCATGTCATTGGTAGTTACTCCTACTTCATTATCTTTACTGATGATTTCTCAAGGTATGAACATGTGTACTTAATGAAGTATAAGTTTGAGGCCTTTGAGAATTTCATAGAGTATAAGAATGAAGTAGAGAACCAAACTGGAAAGAGTATCAAGACTCTTCGATCAGATCAAGGAGGTGAGTACTTAAGTACAGAATTTACCCAGTTCCTCAAGGACTATGGGATTCTATCTTATTTTGGGGATATGCCATAGAGACCACAACTTACCTTCTGAACAGAGTTCCAACTAAGTCGGTAGTATCTACACCATATGAGATATAGAAAGGGAAGAAGCCCGATCTTAAGGTTGTTAAGATTTGGGACTGCCCTGCCCATGTTAAAATGCACAACCCCGATAAGTTGGAATCAAGGACGGAGTGGTGCAAGTTCGTGGGATACCCCAAGGAAACTTATAGGTATTATTTCTATCATCTTGAGGACCAAACGTCTTTGTAGCCAAGAGAGCGGTGTTCCTTGAGAATGAACACATTCTTGGCAGAGCCAGTGGGAGTATGATAGAGTTGAGCGATATGTGAGTTTGTTTGGGTACCTAACACACAAGTTCCAACTTTACGTAGGTCTGGCAAAATATCCCATCCTCCTGAGAGATATGTGAGATATATTAGAGGTGAAGATGTTGAGGACATTGATCCTCAGACCTACGAGGAGGCTATTATGAGTCTAGACTCCGGGAAGTAACAAGAAGCCATGAATTCTGAGATGGATTCCATGTACTCCAACAAGGGTTAGAACCTAGTTAATGCGCCCGAGGGTACTGTATCCATCAGTTACAGGTGAATCTTTCTAAAAAAGATCGAAGTATATGGAAAGATAGAGACCTATAAAGCAAGGTATTGGCTAAGGGGTATCGTCAAAGGCAATGTGTTGACTATGACAAAACCTTATCACCCGTAACCATGCTAAAATTCATCCGAATTCTATTGGCTATTGCAGCACACTATGATTATAAGATCTGGCCGATGGATGTGAAAATCGTATTCCTCAATGGCAACCTCGAGGAGGAGGTATATATGATACAACCCAAGGGATTCGTGTCCAAGGACTGCCCACATAAAGTGTGCATGTTGCTTAGATCCATTTATGGACTAAAGCAAGCTTTCCAAATTAGAACATAAGATTTGATGAGGCAATAAGATCCTATGACTTCGTTAAGAACGAAGATGAGCCTTGTGTGTACAGGAAGATAAGTAGGAGCTCTATCACCTTCTTGGTGTTATATATAGATGACATCCTGATCATTAGGAATGATATAGGAATGCTATCCGTAGTAAATGCTTAGTTATCTAGACACTTCTCCATGAAGGACTTAGGGGAAGCATCATATATCTTAGGGATTCATATCTATAGAGATAGATCCAAGAGGATACTTAACTTATCCCGGTCCAAGTACATAGATACCATTGTCAAAATGTTTGGCATGAAAAATTTTATGAGAGGTCTCATACCGATGAGATATGGGATACCGCTTTCTAAGATTATATCCCCAAAGACTCCTAAAAAAAGGGCGAACATGGATAGAACACCCTTTGCCTCAATGATAAGGTCTATCATGTATGACATGCTATGTACCAGGCCTAATATAGCGTATTCTCTGAGTGTCACGAGAAGGTAACAAGCGGATCTAGTCTTGGAGCATTGAAAAGCAGTAAAGTATATCATTAAGTACTTGAGAAGGACTAAGGATCTTTTACTAGTATATGGAGATAGCAGCCTCAAGGTTGAAGGCTACACAGACTCGAGTTTTTATTCTGATGTCGATGATAGCAAGTCAAATTTGGGGTATGTGCACACCTTGAATAGAGGAGCAGTATGTTGGAAGAGTTCCAAGCAAGATACTACTGATGACTCGACCATAGAAGCGGAGTATATTGCTACAACAAATGCAGCAAAAGAGGGAGTATGGATGAAGAAGTTCATCACAGATCTAGTAGTCTTGCCAAGCAGTGAGGAGCCGATTTTCTAATATTGTGATAACTATGGGCCAATTGCTTAAATGAGGGAACGTGGGTATCATTAGAAGTGTTCTGAGGATGTTCCACCTGATCAGAGAGAACGTAACCCGAGGAGATGTAGCAGTGGAAAGAGTTCCATCCGAAGATAGCATTACAGATCCATTGACAAAACCGTTATCTCATATTGTTTGTGTCTTGATTGTCGAAGATTAGGTCTAAATTGAGTTATTTTTTTGTGTAACCATGTTAACTCAATTACGGGCCCATTGGGCTTGAACGAGGGCTGATTTGGGCCCATTAAAAGGCTTATTCAATGACTTACAGATTGGGTTAAGCGGTGGCACCACCAAACTGGTGGTGGAACAGTTGGAAATTTCAAGTACACAATCTCCTAGGTTGTTTGGTGGTAGTATCGCCTAAATTGGGCTGTGGTACTACTAGCACTTAATACTAGCAGACAATGGTATTACCCAAGCTAGTGATAGTACTGCTAGAGCTTGGTCTCCCCTAGGTGGTAGTACTACCCAACATAGGCGTTGGTATCACTTGTACCCGGAAGACCTAGAAATTTAAATTTTTGACTTCATTTTTTAAACGATTTGGGGCCTATAAATACCTCACTCATCCCTGTAAGGAAAAGACAGAAAAAGTGAACTAAAACGCTAGTGAATCAAAGTTGTAATATTGAAAAGTGTTGAGAGTTTCTCTCCTCTTCTTCAAAAGATTAGAATTATGTCTAAAAGATATGTGAGACACAGTAAATATTTTCTCCTAAATCTATGAAAATGAGAAAAAGTTGTAACAGGATAGTTGGTCTTTGTCCATTGAAAGAATATTGCTAGTGGAAACAAGTGGTCTCGACAAAGGAGGAATCGAAAGTGGACGTAGGTCACAACGATCGAATCATTATAAATCCAATGTACATTTTCTTTATACCTTTCACTCTCTATCTCTTACTAATTTAATTGCTTATTATACTTGCTCTAAGTTAAGTACATTTTTTATATTGATTTTCATCGAATGAAATTTTTAAAAATATCAAATATTTTCAAAAGTATTAACTCACCTCCGCTCGTGCTACTACTATCCTAACATAAATTGATTTATCTCTTTTGACTAATCTTTTACTTTTGACTTGTATTATTATCTTTACTCGTAACCTTTTTTACTCCCACTTAATACTTGATAAATCAAGTTTTTGAAATGTATTGATTTCTTATTGTTTTAAGATGGTTAAATTGCAATCTTGGGTGGGTAGACTTAGACTAATCTCGACAAGTTTCATACAATAAGTCCAAGACTAAGCAAAGCTAATTAGAAATAGTGACCCAACTTCCCATATGAAATTTAATGATGTACCAAAGTCCCATGCCTCACCCTTAATGAAGAACATGGTAACGAACTCGACATCCTCCTCATTAATACCTTGTAACATAGGGCAAGAGGGGTGGGGAGCATTAAAGGCAATGAGATGATTCCAAAGATCATGATGAAAATCCAATAAATTCATTTCCAGATAAAGCTCACACTATTTTTTAAATAGTGTTACTATTTTTTAATAGAGATATAGTGCTCACACTATTTTTGAATGTTGCTACAATGTTTTTCAATATGACAGAAAAATTAGTATAATCATTTCAAAAATAATGTAACTCGGATCTTCAATTTTCTTTTTGTTTTATCAAAACTTTAGAAAAAAATCTATTAAAATATTCAAGTGGTTTTTGTTTCAATGTGATTGCAAATTTACCTTAAATTAGGATAATGACTTATTTAAAAAAAATTAAAATAGAAAAAATGATCAGGCCTATGTAACTTCATTAAATATTTTTGATAAAAGTGAAATTTGAGTTACATTTTATTTGAATGATATCATACTATTTTTAAATATAGCCCAAAAATTATGTAATTACATTAAAAAATAACTTAGGTCTCTAAAATTTTTTTCTCCTTTAAACTTAAGAAAACCTTCTATAATAATAATCAAGTGATTTTGTCCTAAATGGATGGTAAATCCACCTTAAATTTGGTAAAATAAAAAAAATGACATAATTTTATGCTTTTAAGGACTGAAATAAATAAAAATACCTATTTTAAAAGGATGAAAAATAATTATTTAGCAATTTGTAAGTTGTTTACAATTTTTTAAAAAAAAAATAGAATACTTGAAAAAATTGGAATGTGAATTACATTATTTTTTAGTAGGGTTACAAAATTTTTAATAAGACTAAAAAATAGTATAACTTTATGTAAAAATAATATAATTCTGGTCAAAAAAATTTATTTTCGTAAAATTTCGAAAAATCTTCTTTGATAATATTCAAGTAATCCTGTTTTCGAAAGTAATTTAAATTCTAAACGACATAATTTCATATTTTTTAAGGTTGAAGTAAATATGGAATACATATTTTAAAAGCCCAAAAAATTGAAAACAGTCACGCTGTTTTTAGAAAAATAAGAATTAAAAAAAATGGAATGCAAGTCACGCTGTTTTTAATTTAATGAAATTAATATAACCCTTAAATGGAAAAAATAATAATATTATCTTAAATGGAACCCAAAAACATTGTGACCCTAAAAGTAATATAACCCTTAAATGGAAAAAATAAATTAATATTATTTAATTTTACTTAAATCGATCCATTGTTTTATTAGGATTTATTCTAAAAGGAAAGGAAATAAGGAAAAAGACAAATTAGTGGTTTGAGTGTATTTTTGTCTAAGTAAAAAAAGCACGAGCTCTCTTTGGAAAAAAAAATCAAAATAGGACAGGAAAAAAATTTAAAAAAGAGTGTTTTTAGGAAATTTATTCTTGATTTTTTAAGATAAATTTACCGGACAAAATTATAAATAGACGGTCTTCTTATTTAGTTTAAGCTAAAGAAAAAAGTAAATTAAAAAAAAAACCAAAATTATAAATTTGGCGGTCCTCTGTTTCCCCACTTTGACGGCGACGCCGCCTTGGGTAATGCTTCGTCTCTCTCTCCGTTTGCTTTCGATCTTCGGGGCCAGGTACGTTTCTTCTCCTTTTCGACCACGATCTCAGGTGGAACATATGCGGTCTTGATCAAGCAACGCAGGCATCGACCTTGTTCTTGCGGCCGTCTGCGTATTTTGGGGGTCAATTCGGTGGGTTTCCGTCGAATCCGGACGCTTGAGGTTCAGATTGTCCGGATTGGTGTCTCTCGTCTTGAATATGCGTTCGGAGATTGGTTTTGAGGAGCCTGTGATCGATTGAATGGTTCGCTGGTGGTGATTGTAGAATTAGGTTTTCGGTTAGG
This sequence comes from Musa acuminata AAA Group, assembly GCF_036884655.1. Taxonomy (NCBI): domain Eukaryota; kingdom Viridiplantae; phylum Streptophyta; class Magnoliopsida; order Zingiberales; family Musaceae; genus Musa; species Musa acuminata. Next base: position 20,157,677 of record NC_088333.1, on the reverse strand, counting down.
GCTAGGGTGGAAGATCATGGGGGTTTGAACGAAAATTGAGATATTTTGGAGAAGGGCATGTTGATGGCTCCCGATTCTTGAATTGAGAATCGAGTGATGACCGTTCCTTTGGTAAATTGGCATGCCTAGAATTAGATTTTTGTCATCATTGGTGATTTTATGCCCTTTCCCCTTTTTTCATAATAGAAGTTGTTCGTCTTTTCGGATGATTTTTTTATGCATTCGTCGGTCTAAAGCTGCCCTGTTTTTTCTACCTTAGCAAGGGCCAACTGTTTCTTTGATGGATGATGACCGCGCCAATGGTTAGGTCTTCTTCCACCTCGCCTGGGGAGCTTGCACAGCGACTTCTTGAAAAGGTATGAGCTCGTAAACGTCTTGTGTTTAAGATTGGATCTTGCTATTTAGATTTTGCAATTATACCATTTTTTTTGTCTCATCGTAAGGACTCTGGTGTCTACACCCACAAGCCTTGTTAGGTATGTAATCACGTCTCTACGGGTCACAAATAAGACTCCTTAAATTATTCAATCCTGCTAGAGACAAGTTACAGTACAAGAAGTGGATCATTTATGTTCTTAAGGCTGTTTATGAACTTATAGTGTTTCACATTCATATTAATATTTTACAAGATTAATCTTCTCCTGTCTGTCCTATCTTGTACCCTTGTCGAGTTGGAGAAGTGGATACATGTCTGTAACAAATTCTGGTGCACGTGTCCATGCAAGGATATGTATCTTATGAAGTACTTTAGAAATCAGAATGTATAACCATTATATTTGCCTCCTGTGCGTAGGCGGCTAAATACTTATCTGAAATTGCAAACTCAATGGCAAAACGAAGTAACTATAACCAACCTTTTTATAAATAATGTCAATCTTGTATTAGATTAAAATTAATAATTTTGTTGTTTATGGAACTTTTAAGTTTTGCTCTATCCTTGTGGAGCATAATTATCCCACCCAAGGTTCGTAATTTCGTATTGTATCGGAGTATCTAGCTTAACTCGGTGCGGTATAGTGAGCGGTACGTTCCGGTATATATATATATATATATATATATATATATATATATATATATATATATATTTTTTTTTTTTTTTTTTTTTTTTTTTTTTTTTTTTTTTTTTTTAAAGGCGACATCGCCTTGACAATGCGGATGAGGAGAAGTCGTCGACAACGTCGAGGCCTTGTTGTCTCAGGCAAGGAGGAGGCGACATCTCATCTGTGGTGTCCGGCGAGAGAGGGCGACGATGGATCGGGATCGTCGAGGGAGAGCAGCTCCGGATCTCTAGGTTCTCCCATTTCTTCTCCCTCTTCTTTCTTCTCCCTCGGCTAATACCATCTGGTAGTGGACGGCGACGGTCGAAATCGACCGTCACCGACCGATTTAGGGTGGTAACAGGACGGAAACAATCCTAATCTACGGTATCGCCTGGTAACGGGCGGTCCGCGTATCGGTTTACTGGCAGACCGGTACGTACCATCTGGTACGGGTGGTATTATTCGAAATTAAAATCTTTAATCCCACTTATGCCACTTTTTTTTTATTTATTGGCTTATTTTTATTTTTTGTATGTGCAGTGGTGGTTTGTAAATTCTGTTCCACGTTTGAACTTGTCTTACCATCTTCATGAAATTGTAATTGTCTTTTTTTTTTATACAGAACGTTGAATTGGAGAATGGGCTGCGAAGGTCCACAAAGTTAAAACTTCCTTCAGACCCTAATGCTTGGCTGCAAATGCGTGAAAACTATGAGATTATAATTCTTGAAGATCATGATTTTTCAGAAAAGCATGATGTGGAGTTTGTCCTGTGGCAACTGCACTACAGAAGAATTGAGGAGTTCAGGCAGCACATTAACGCAGCAGCCTCGGCCGGATCAAATGCAACTTTTGGTGGGAAGGTTCTCGTCCGGCCTGATAAAATTAAGAAAATCCGTTCAGTTTTTAAAAGCTTCTTAACAGAAGCTACTGGATTTTACCATGATCTGATATTGAAGATCAGTGTAAAATATGGCCTGCCTTTGAATTACTTCAGTGAGGGCATTGAGAAAGAAATTGTTTTGGCAAAAGATGAAAAGAAATTGGCTGAGATAAAGAAAGGGCTTATGTCTTGTCATCGTTGTCTGATATATTTAGGGGACCTTGCTCGCTACAAAGAACTATATGGAGAGAGGGACTCCGTTAGTCGTGATTATGCAGCTGCTTCAACTTACTACTTGCAGTCTGCTTCTCTTTGTCCTTCGAGTGGTAATCCACATCATCAGGTATTGGTCATATGTTATTTAATTAGAGCATTTACTACCTTCTAGAGCTTCTCTTGATTTAAGTCATGTTACTTTTCATATTTATGAGCTTATCCTTGCAGCTAGCAATACTCGCTTCCTACTCAGGTGATGACTTGTTGGCAGTCTACTGGTACTTCAGAAGTTTGGCAGTGGAAATACCCTTTTCAACAGCACGAGATAACTTGATCATCGCTTTTGATAAGGTATGTTTTCATTGCAACCAACTGGGACACTGTTCCATAATTTGTATTCTGTTGTGTTATCCCTAACTTGGTCCATGCTTCCATCATTACTGCATCCCTTGGCTAGTTTAAACAGTTCTGACATGAGTTACAATTCCATGTTTGCTCTGTTTCTTTTGGACTGCATGATTGTGTAGTCAGTTGTTATGATGATGATTTTACCATGCTAAATAACTTTTTATTACTTTTCAAGTTTCTCTGGATTATGTAGATGTGAATTTAGAATATATGTTGTGGTGGATTATGGCTGATTTTTTTGGTAATGTTATACATGACTTATGGGCCTACTCAATAAGAGCAACACTGGCTTCACTCTCTCTCTCTCTCTCTTAATTTTTTTTTAAAGTTAGGTTATTGCAGATTATTTGCTTTTGCATATCATGAAGTTAAAGAGTTGGGTTGTCATTCATTTGATGTTTCCACTTATTCTCCTTTCGTCTTGATCTTTAGTTTTTACTGTTCTACAGAATCGTCAAGGTTACTCTCTGCTGTATGGCAATTTGAAAACTGCTCCAGGCAGACGACTGTCTTCGCATTCAGCTGGGAGAGGTAGAGGAAGATGGGATGCAAAGTTTCTCCTAAAAGATACCAAAATTGAAGTGACTGCGACCAACGAGCAAGAGTTGACTATGTCAGAAGTGTTTAAAGCCTTTTCCACTTGCTTTGTTCGTCTTAATGGCATCCTTTTCACACGGATGAGGTACTTGATCAAATTAATTCCCTTCCAGTAAGACTTCTTGATAATGCTAAAGTTATTTGATTACTGCATTCAACAGCTTGGAAACTTTTGGAGAGGTATTATCATCTGTGATTAATGATCTAAATGTGCTCCTTTCTTCTGGTCCTGAAGAGGAGCTTAATTTTGGTCTGGGTGCTTCTGAAAATGCATTGATCATTTTGAGGCTTGTTGCAATTCTGATATTCACTGTACACAATGTGAAAAGAGAGTCTGAAAACCAGTCATATGCTGAGATTCTGCAGCGTACAGTGTTGCTGCAGAATGCATTCACTGCTGCCTTTGAGTTTGCTGGATACATCCTCAAGAGATGCATAGAGCTGCATGATGCTACATCAAGCTATCTCTTGCCAGCTATTCTGGTTTTCATCGAGTGGTTGGCATGTCATCCAGATGTAGCAGCAGGTATTGATGCAGAGGAAAAGCAAGCAGGTGCAAGATCAGTTTTCTGGAATCAATTTGTCTCATTAATGAATAAACTTATGCAGACAGGACTTGCATCTGCTACTGGTGACAAGGATGAAACCTGCTTTTTTAACATGAGTAGGTATGATGATGGAGAAAGTGGTAGTAGGATTGCACTATGGGAGGATTTTGAGTTAAGAGGTTTCTTACCCTTAGTGCCAGCGCAATTCATTTTGGATTTTTCGAGGATGCATGCCTACATGAATGATGGAGGCAAAAAGGACAAAGTATCCCGTGTCCAGAGGATTCTAGCAGCTGGACAGTCTCTTATGAATATTGTTTCAATTGATGAGCAGAGAATATATTTTGATCCTAGCGTCAAGAAATTTATAGTGGGTACAGAGCCTTTATCATTCAAAGGTGAAATAGATCCTACCTTTTCAAGTCCATTGGATTCAAATGTTACTGAACAGGGAAGTCAGAATGAGAGTGTGGCTGATCTTGGAGTAGCATTAAGGACATATAATCCTGGAGTGACTCAAACCAAGGTACAATTATATGTGGAAGGAGAAGAAGATGAAGAAGTAATTGTCTTTAAGCCTACAACTGCTGAGAAGTATCCGGATGTATCTGCTTCGGTGTTGAATACCTATGACTTAGTCAACCCTGTACAAGCATCTTTAGCAACTGATTTGATGACTCATGAGCATCTTTCTGTACATTCTGATGGTTTTCCGATGTCGGCAGTATCCAATGTGAGTTTGGAACTACATCCATCTACCACTAATGTCTCACAGCTACCTTTGCAGTATGTGAATTCTGACAATTCCAGATGGTTTATGAAGCAAGATGCATTTTTGTCTGATGGACTGAAAAATGTTAACATAACAGAAAATGGTTACTTGAATAAGCATATGTTGCAAGAAGGCTCAAGTAACTCGCAGCTTAGTTCATTTGCACCTTTATTTTCTTTTCCTGTCAGTTTAGGTGCCAACAGCACACTCTCTAGCCAGACTAAAGCTGCAGAAGATGTGTTTCCATCTACACTTGATACTATAGTGCCTTCAGGATTAAGCTCTGATGGCATGACCATGAACCTCTCTTCAGCCTTGCCATCATTAAGAAAAAATCCTGTGAGTCGTCCAGTTAGGCACTCTGGACCCCCTCCTGGATTTAGGTTTATTGCTTCTAAACAACTGAATGGAGCAAGTGATACTTCTTTTGCAAAGGAACAGCAGCCTGATGTTGATGATTACAGCTGGCTAGATGATGTTCAATCTTCATCAACCAAAGCAATGGGAACGGCAAACTCATATAATCAAAATACGCATTGGTTTCCATATGTTAATATGAACAACACTACTGCCTCTAGTGCTGCTTCCAGCTTCCCATTTCCTGGGAAACAAGTATCTAATGTGCAAACTCAAGTGGCAGATGAGCAAAAATGGCATGATTTTCAGCTTTTTCAGCAACTGAAAGCTTACAATGGGCAGAAGCTTCAGCAACTAAATCCACAGCAGAGTTTGCCACCTGAACAACATCAAGCACAATCTCTTTGGTCTAGCCCATACTTCGTGTGAAATTTTGTGAAGATGACTATTGGTAACAAAAGGAGGAACTAATATTATATATTTCTTCAGAAACTTTCATACCCTTATCTAATTTCATTGTTCTGTTTTAGTGATGGATGAATATCTTGCAAACAAGGGACCTCTAGCCTGGTGCCTATCGACTTTGGTTCCACCTTTGCAAACTAAATGATGTCAGGTTTATGTTTGAACATGGAAAGTCACTGGAGTGCTGCAGGTGCTTGGACTAAAATTTGGTACACGTTGATGCTTAAACTTTTTTCCACCACTTTTTATAGTTTTCAGATAAAAAAAGGCTTGATCTGATTCTTTCTAGGCTGCTTTTGTTTAGGGGAAAAGAAGGTTAAATTGTGTTTCCAGGAATCCTTTCTATACTGTTGGAGATATGGATAGATATCAGACTTCAGATCCATGAGTTTCCACTTTCTTATCCTGTCACATGGGTTTTATTGTTTTACTTGGTTGACCCTCCCTCGATCCCGTATTGACAGGAACCTTATGTACTGGATTTGATCCTTTTTGGTTACCTCTGCTTTCTGTTCTTATGCAAGTGTCTCGTGAAAACTTATCAAAAGATAAATTTTGTCATGTCACTTGCTGAGATTGTTTGCTATTATCATATGAGATGCACTTGACTAGTTCCATAGGATGAAGACGATTTACCTACTGATTAAGCAAAACACATAAGGAAATTACTTTAACTGCTGATGTTAATATCCTTGGTCTTTTATCTTTTGTGTTCTTCAGTTTTAAAATCAGATATTTAAATTTGTTTTTTGATTTTGAGATCTGAAATCTAAATATGGTGCCTAAGAGATTGCCTTTGTTGCATATGACTGGTGTCATATGATTTTGTTTTGCTTTTCTAGTTTATGGTGTTTGAATCACATGCAAACATAACTACGGATGCCCTTTTGTTGGACATTGTTCCATCCCAATCAAGTTTCTTGAGGTCATATTTGTGGATTAGCTGTTCCTAAGGCTTTTTTTTTCTTTTTATCCTTCTGTTGTTAATGAAGTTAATGATGTGTTTCCTGAGGAAAATTTTGCTTTTACCAAATAACATTCGGCTGCAGTTTTGCTAGATCATGATTGGTGCCATTAAGTGAGTTTGATAATTTGTTTAATGCACACCAATATCATTGTTTTGGTCCTTTGTTTCTTGTTGTTACTTTGCCTTGTGTCCTTAATCCTTATCACTTCAACCTCTTTTTACTGCATTTTTTGGTGTAACGCGTAAGCGTCCACATACTAAAGTTTGCATATGTGAAGTTAATTGAAGGCAGTTTCATATTCTGGCTCAGGTAGATTTTTTTGTCTGGTTTTTCTTTTTTGTTTCAAATGGTTTATTTAAATCGTACATTTAGGTTGATGTTTTGTCTGGCTATTCTTTTTGTTTCAAATGATTATGTTTATGCAGTACATGCTTTCTTGATTTGCTTGTTTGGGTCAACAAGTTTCGAAAGTATTTTCTTATTAAGATTTTTCATTTGAAAATTTTTATGCAAAGGGTTTTTTTTATATATAACTCAAATGAGAAGTTTGTGTTCAAACACTGTTAATTGGATTATGATTAATTGTTAAATTATATTAGTCTGTTATCTGGTGTTCTGCCACCAAGAGTTACTTTAATTGATTGGTATATGTTGATGTTTATCACCTGGGAATAATCAAGTCACTTGTCTTTCCAGAATGCTCCGAGACTACCAGGCTGAAGAGCAAAGATGGTCGTTGTCGACTTTGGAGTTATCGTGAGAAAGTCCAACACATACTTGATGGTTCAAAAGTTAAAACGATGTGAGATCTTCACGGACTTTGCTCCTCGGTGGCAACCATTGTTCCACCATAGAGTTGCCTTACATGGCAGGCTTCGGTGTACTTCATCTACCAGCATCTGGGTTTTAGCTGTTAAAATAAGGTGTCTACATCAGTAGTAGGAAGATATTGGTCGCAGAAAGAGATATGTAACTGCACAAAGTGATTTCATATCGGAGGTTACTTGGTGATGGTAATTAATTCAGAATGCAGGAGATGAGAATCCATTACTCATGTTGCCTTAAGGATACTTTTACTTAAATTGTTTTATATAGTGGTGTGGAGTTTCAGTTGGTGTGGTTTGCTTTATCACCTAGCTCAATAACTTGGAAGACCTCGAACTTCCAACTAGAATATCCTATATGTTTGCAACAATTTGTATGGATTATGGTAGCTGCCATCTCTGGCTTAGTAGTAATTGCACTTGTCTACAAGGTATGTGGTGTGTCATGCAATCCAACCGCCACTATATTTTCAAGGATCTGTACTTCAATCTGGATTTGTTTTCTGTGGCTATCACAAGAGGTTTGATGCATCTTACTGTTACAAGAGTATGCTATGACTCACCTATTTTTGAAACCGGTGTTTGGGACTCCTGCTTGCTATTCTAGTTTTCTGCTCCTCCTCATCACTAGATCAGCATTGCAACTTGACTTGAAAATTGGAGTTCATCGCAGTTTCCTAGTGTCAGCTATGTTGAAGAGTGAAAGTTGCTTGAAGATTAATAATTTGACATGGGCTGATGTATCTCCTTTGGACAAATTCCCTAAAAGTCTCTCGACGTTCATTTTGCTTCTTTCCCGGACAGTACCTCTGTTCCTTAACTACTTTCTACTTTTTTTTTTTTCCGTCCAGAACAGTACCTCTTCCATGTATTTAGTCCGATTTATTATGAATTGTCTTCGATTCAAAATGAAATTGAAACCGGTTCAGAATCGGTTTTATTTTGATTAGCACATTTATAATTTTAATGATTGTAAATTTTGATTTCAACACTTCAAAAAAAAAGAGAATGAATTTTTGCCCAATTTATTCTTTTTGGATAACTTGAATTGAATATAGAACAATTTCATACACAAAACCAAGTTTCCTGAAAATTTAAAAATCTATTTATTTTCAGATCTCGATGCTCGTTCTAAATCCGATATGGTGCTAAACTCGTGTAGCATAAGTTTTCTCGCGTATAGTTTTCATGTGAGGCTTGAAGATGACGAATCGTGCGAACAGCAGCCGTTCACCGGGGCGTGACCCGAATTTAGGGAAACGGTAAATAAGGCAACGGTATTCCCATCGTCCAAACTAGTCGGAGTGTGCGTTCGTCGCGGTGACGGCAATCTGCGGTGGACGTACAGCAGTGAGTCCTGACGATGATACCATCTAAAAAACAAAGAGGAATCATTGTGAAATCAAACAACTTCATACTCTGACGACGGTGACCAGAATCTCGGGTAGAGGTCATGAAGACATCCGATGAGCTTACCGTGCAGAGTCAGATAAGTTGGACCAAATCAAAATTTCGACTTGAGGAAAACAGATTGGCTTAACTGAAGACGTGGCAGCCATCCAACCAAGGCATCATCAGTTGATCTCCCACGTATGGAGGAGATCATGGCAACCGAGGTGGTGACCATACCACACCTCGCTATTGAATCGCCGCCAAAGGTTGTTCTTCCAACGAAGTCAAGGCGATAACGCCGTCGCCCCGCTCACCTCCACCCTCCGCCTTTGACTCGACAGGCAGCCGCCGCTTCCCGGAACTCTCGTTCCCTTGCTTCCAGGACTGGCTCTTCCTCCCTTGTCTGCTACAAAGCTTCCCACCTTCGCATCCACCATTATTTTCCCCCAGTTTCTGGATTTCTTGAAGTGAGCTTTATCCAGACTCTTGATTCGCGGCCGGACCTAGTATCCTTATCCCCTTTTCCTGTTCTGATTCTTTGATAGATGCATCAACCTCTTACCAGGATGATGTGCTTTAGTTAATTCATGGTTTTTTTTTCTTTTTTGAACCTGTAACGAATTAGACATAAGAGATCTAAGGACGTTATCCTTTCAGGGTTTCTATTCCCAGGTTCGGGGAATTAGTTACTTTTCCATTTGTTGGTTCTGCTGAGGCGGTTTTATCCGATCCAAGGACTTCAACCGCGGCTCAGAATACGATTTGTGAAGGGTTTTCTGTGTTCAGAATTATTGGTAGATGGCTTCTTTGGCTCTGCATCTGTTGATTGTAGCACAATTGCCATGGGGCTTGGTGTCTGCTTCAGTTCCGACACTTTCTAAGGCATGCGGATACGATCAGGTTGACTACTTGAGATCGCGGGGTGAGTATTACCTCTCGATTAATGGGATAAGGATGGATGATGCCTTTTTGATCTGCAAGGCACTCGAATCCTACTTCAAGAATGGTTGCTTCACCTGTGACGCCAATGTGGAATCGTGGACAACAATCGGAGAGAACTACTGCGATCAGGACTTCACCGCATTCGTTCATGTCAAGTGCAGTACCATCTCTGGTAAATTCATGACAAATGGGTAACCTTATAAAAGATTTTTGTTCTGCAACCACTCAGGAACGACTTGTAAAGGATGTGAGACCGCATATAGGAAACTCAGTCCGGGTAGACGGTTAATGGATAGAATTAATTACTTTTTCATAGAATTAGTTTTCTACCATTCTTGAACTTATTTATGTTGAAATTAGTTTAAATACCTGATAAACAAAGCTATTTATAGGTATCAGATGGATATACATATCTGTAGTGTTTGTTTTCCCTTTTTTTTGTCCTATAGCGATGTTACAGAATTTGGTTAATTGAATATGTGCATCTTATGTTCACATGACCTATTGTAGTGGACTCACTCAAACAAGAGGGGAGGAAACTCTTATTACAGTCATCAGAAAATGTCACAATTCTTAGTCAGGGGATCAAACTGGATCTGTCAGATGAAGAAAAGAAAGAATATACGTCTTCAGAACCACAGAATATCCCTCTCGCTATTCCAGGAATGCTCCTCCTATGTTGTGGTGTCCTCTGTCCTTGCTTTCATGCGAAACGAAAGGAAAAAAGTGAGCATAGTGTTCTAGACAGAGAATTGAAATCGAGTGAGTCAATCATGAAAAGCTGCTGTTACAGATTTGTCTACTTTCTTCATTTTGTTGTCAGTTCACTAACTTCAAAGGATGATACAACCAGATCTACTAGATGGATCCTTGCTTTATGGTCTTGTTGCTGCCTTGTTGGTGCTTCTTGTTTTATTATAGTAGCTGTTGATTTCACATATGGCTAATCCTTGGAAGAGTTTCTATTCATCTGAAATGATACTAGAATCTCCCGTGTTTCTTGATGGAATCCTTTGGATCTTCTATGCTTAATTTTAATTGAGCCATGGTGGAGTAGATCCTTGGAGGATTCTATCTTTATCATTTTAATTGTCTGCTATATACTTATAGATAAGCTCATTGCTTCATTGACCAACACTGACATTTCCAGACTGAGCTTTGTCTCAAATTCCTTGTTTCAAAGTAGGGCGAAGCAAGTGCTTCATGCTTGAACTAACATCCCTAGAAATCTCTATTCTCATTACAAAAATCTCAATCTTCTGAAATTATCATCTTTCAATAGATTTATTTCTTTTTATCTCTGATTCAAATGCTTCCACTATCTTCTAATGATTCATCATACCTTAAGATTCTTTTGGTTTATGGTTTGGTTGAACAGACATTACTTTCATTTTCGAAAACAAAAGATATCATGTTGACTAGGACAAGGAAATTAATTTCTTACATATAGGCAAATGCATCCGTTATTTTACATGGCTACCTTTTCATTTGCTTTAAAGGAAAAACAGATAGAAGAGAATTGATGGTTCAAAGCCAACTCCTGTTAGACAAGCATACAGTGGATATGTGAAAAGTATATTGACATAGATCCTATAGTCTCATTTTTTTTTTTTACCATAATTGATCTATAGGCCTAGGATTCTGCCCCTATGATTTGCTATATTGATGGCACTATGCTTTCGCAGCATGTTTGAATGTGTCCTAATCAGATTCGTTTCATGTTTCAGTGGATTTAAATTCATCTTTAGAGTTAAGCTCGGTCTCTGAAAAGTTCCCAGTGACCCCAAGAGTACCTCCTAGTCCATCTCGGTTTTCATCATCTCCTCAACTGAGCAGAATTGGATCAGTACATCTCAGTATCAATCAGATAATAAGGGCAACTCATAATTTTTCAAATTCAGTGAAATTAGGTGAAGGAGGCTTTGGAACTGTATACAAGGCTGTTTTACCAGATGGTCAAGTCGTCGCAATTAAGCGAGCAAAGAAGGTAATAATATATGTCTTCTTAGAGGTTTCACAATGAGGCTTAGTATCACAAAGATGTATTGCTAGACTTTGCTGAATAACTATTATTAAGTCTTCTATTGAAATGCACAATAATTTTGTTGGTTTTATTAGTGTATTTTTTTTTTATTGCATATCAGTTTGACTGAGGATACTTGCTTAACTAAATATTTAATTTGGGTATTATTATATGACCAATAAAGTCTGTTTTTACTGATTTATAATGCTATGCTAGAATCTTTTATACTGATCTATCTATACTTAAGCCAAGAGAGGGAGGTACGGTCCATGTAGTTCTCATATTCTAATGGAATATCACTTTCTCTTAGCAGTAGCATCACGATAGCAAGGTAATAAACTGCTTAACATTTGGGCTAATGGTACACTACCTTTCTCTTGGCCAGTAAGAGATAAAATTATTCCCAATACTGGAACATGCAAAGCACTTCAGATAATAGTACTTCTATGTGTTAGTTTTGGCAATATGGGCAGTTCTGAAACTAGCTTCGAAGCATTATATGGCCATCTCGCCAATCCTTAATAATCAGGGTGTCTTTCTCATCACCCACCACATTCTATGTGTTGAATCTCGTATTTTGATGATGAAACTACTTGATATATGTTTATGATTTAATCTGCGTTTTGAGTGACGCGGGATGCCTTGATCAGGATGAGACAATTAAAGCAGGAAAATCATGTTGTGCCGGAGGAACATGTGAGAAGATTGGACGTCGGGCCGGTGGATCGGTCGACGTATCGACAGAAGGCTTCAGGCCGTGGACTCGGGCATCGGGCCAAGAAGAGCGGGTATTGTGCCAAGGATATCGGAGTTGCGGAGCCAACTGGCCGATTGGGCAATAGGCCGCAGGAAAGGACGATGCGCCGAAGAATCGGACGAAGCGTCGAGGGACCAATGACATGCCGGACAACTTGGTTAATCGCTTAGGATTAATTGTCTCGATCGAAATTTTGTTTACATGTGCAGGATTAACTACGATGAAAGTAAGACATGCAGCAGGAGTTGCGCCGGAGTCATGATAATGATCACGTTGGGAGTTCGAGAGCTCGACGGAAGTTCGGACAGTCGTCGGAGGTTCTGCGGGAACAAATCCGAGAAGTCCAGAAGCTTGCCAAAGAAGCTCGTCGGAACTTGCCAAGTGGATCGTCGCAAGTCCAGGAGTTTGCCAGAAGTCCGCAGGAGGATCACCGAGGGTTCGTCGGATGATCGACGGAAGTTCGCCGGAAACTCGCCGGAAGAAGCGATTGACGCACCGGAGCAAGCTGCAGAATATGTCTTAGGAAATAATCGTAGTTAGCACATTGATTAAATTAGAAATGGAAGGTGATCCCATTAGCTTAATCTTGGGGCAATTGGGCCCCTGAAAGAATCAAATTGGGTCGAATGGATTAACCCATTCAGACCCTGATTGCTGTGGGAGGTGCAACCACCCAAGCCAGGAGGTAGCACCGCCCAGGCTATGTCTCCCAGCGAGACTGGGCGGTGCAACCGCCCCAGCCAAGAGGTGGCACTACCCCGGGCTCAGTCTCCGAGCGAGACTGGGCGGTGCAACCTCTTCTGTCAAGAGGTAGCACCGCCATAGCTCAAGTTTCGAGCTCTGCCAGGCGGTGCAACCTCCCCAGTCAGGCGGTGCAACCGCCTGAGCTCGGTCTTCGAGCTCTGACAGAGAGGTTCAACCGCCCCTGACAGAGGTGGCACCGCCCAGAGGCTCAGTCTTCGAGCTCTGCCAGGCGGTGCAACCGCCCCAGTCAGGAGGTGCAACCGCCTGATCCCGGAATTCCGGGAATTGACAGATTTGAGCTCCAAATTTGAATTGGGTTTGGGCCTATAAATACCCCACCCATTCAGCACTGAAAGCACAGAACATACACTCGAAATCTTGCTGTCTTTCTGTGGTTCTTAGAGCTCAAAACTGCTAGTTCTCCTCTTTCTGTTCTTCAAAGTTTGAGTTGTAAAGAGAGGAGAGAAAACTTCTGTAAGGGTTGTCTCCTAAGCCCGTCAAAAGGAGTGAATATGTAAGAGGGTGGTTGGCCTTCGCCTATTGAAGGAAGGCCTCTAGTTGACGTCGGTGACCTCGTCGGTGGAGGAAGCCAAAAGTGGAGTAGGTCAAGATTGACCGAACCACTCTAAATCTCGGTTTGCATTTCCTTTGAGCATTTTACCTTCACTGCAAACTTCTCAATAGCTTACTGCCCTCTGCGATTTTACGAACGAATTTCAAGGTTCAGACGTAAATCTGCATTTAGACGTAAATCGGCTTTTTCGTATGATCATCATATTGCAGATTGCGTTTATGTTTTGAGCTTTACCATAACTGCACACTGCCTTTATACTCCTGCTTAAACTGCGTCTTATCTAATCAAGTGATTTATGAATCAGCATTTAGACGTAAATCAGTTTCTTCGTACGAACGTCGGATTTCAGTTTGCGCTGATATTCTGGTTTTCATCATAGCTGCAAACTGCCTGCATAGTTTGACTTTAACCTTGCTTAGTATCAACTTTCATACAGAAGTTGTTTTTATCGCTCGAACGCAGCTTTCGATTTTAATCGCAGAAAGTTTTCCGCTGCACTAATTCACCCCCCCCCCTCTTAGTGCTCTCGATCCTAACACTATGATGGGTACTACTATATCCTCACCTGCTGCCAGCCCATAGATAAACTTGATGACTTCAGCAGTAAATCCAGAGGCAGCAATGGTAACAATCAAGCATCACGGATGATTGAAAGGAAATCAGCTCATCCTTGAAGTTGTAATCTCACTGTCAACAGTGACATTCAAAGCAGTTGCAGCCACATTGGAAGGGCTTCTTACTATTGTTGTCTGCCATGCAGCCAAGTTAACAAAGGATAAGAAAGAAGGGCACAACATTTGATGCAAGTAGACTGCATACGTTATTCCTAGGGTAAAACAACAAGCAAACCATTAAGATGAATTGGGGGTTGTGACTTGTAAGACCAAAATTACTAAGAAACAAAAGACTTCTGAGAAAAAGTAAGCCAACCATATTAGGTCTAGATTCTCCTTTTGCAAGGTGTCAAGTGATGCCAGGAGCAAGCACAGTCCCACAAACGTGATTATTATAGTAGAAATTTTTTGCTTTCTACCAATTTTGTCCATCGTGGTATAAATTTGGTAGAGTTGTTTGGGATGATAGTGTATTGAACACCACTTTTCTATATGTGTCCATTTGGAGCAAGATTGCAAACTGACAAAAAGTTTGTATTTATTTGCTCTGTAGATTGTTTTGGTGGCACAACAATATGGTAGTACATACGTGTCATGTCATCTTGTGATGTTATATTGAAAAGTGCACTTAATATAGTATACATATATGTTGTGGCTACTTAACGCCATAGGTGTCAAGTAGTTGGGTCTTAGAGACAACCTTCCCGCATTGGGGGTAAGGTTATCTACATTTAGCTCTTTGTACGCCATAGGTGTCAAGTAGTTGGGTCTCAGTGTATGGTGATACACTGACAGTAACTTCATGGACCAGGCTACTCTTTTGACAATACGCACAACATTGAGGGAGGATAATGTGTCTTCAGTTCCCTGACGTCTGAATGTTCTGCTTAATCTTAATCTTCAGCTGTGACCATCTTTTCGTACCTTTAAATTTATGGATCACTGGCAATCGCAATAAAAAGTCTGCTTTTTTTTATATTACCTAGATGCAATCTGCTAAAATTAGCTTCTGGTTAGGAGCAAATTTCATCTTTGAGAGATGAATTCAGCAATGAAGTTGAGCTGCTTGCAAAGATTGAACATAATAATTTGGTGAGGTTGCTTGGTTACACTGACAAAGGAAATGAACGCATTATAATTACTGAGTATGTCCCAAATGGTACTCTGAGGGAGCATCTAGATGGTATGCTTCAAATTTTCTTGATGTTGTGTAGTGTCCTTAAAATAGAGTAATTGATACAATCTTCTCATTTTTCAGGTCTCTGTGGAAAAATTTTAGACTTCAGTCAACGTGTAGAAATCGCCATTGATGTTGCCCACGCATTGACTTATCTCCATCT
The DNA here is from genome assembly GCF_036884655.1 of Musa acuminata AAA Group. NCBI lineage: Eukaryota > Viridiplantae > Streptophyta > Magnoliopsida > Zingiberales > Musaceae > Musa > Musa acuminata. The sequence continues at coordinate 20,142,214 of NC_088333.1, read as the reverse complement.
ATATGCAGGTTAGGCTATATTACTGGTTTTTCATTCTTGTTCGTGAATTTCCTTTAAAATATCGCTTATTGTTTATGCTTTATTCAATTAGTTATAAACAGATTTAAGAGTTTCATATTGCTACTTGCAAGTGCAGTGAATTATTTATGCATATTATTTGTCGTTTGCTGAGCATGATATGTCATAGTCGCATCTCTTTGGTGAAGACATGGCAAAATGGAACATATCTAGTTTGCAGATGTCATTTGTAGGTCCATAGATCAAAATTGTTTATGTTTTTGCTTCATTGCTTAAATTTGTGTATGCTGATATACTGTTTCAGGTTTTTTTGTATTTAGTACCACACATTAGATTTCAGAATACTACTTGTAGAGTCCAGATTGGCAAAATATTAGCTCCCTGGATAACTTTGATTCTCACAAGGAGATTTTTCAGACTAAGCTTTAGCCGTTCAATAAAATGGCACACCTGGAGCTTCCTGACACCACACCCAAAACCTATCCCATTTCCCTTCTCTTTGCAGAAAGAAGGGTTATAATATGAAAATGAACCTTGTCGTACAACCTTGGCAGTGATGCATGCAGTGGAAAGAAGGAAATAGAATGACATTATCATCATCATGGAATTGATATAGATACCATGAATAAGAGACTAAACAGGCTTCTAATGGCTCAAAGAAACACTCAAGGAAGAAAAACATCTCTAGGCCTATGATCTGTGCCCAAACAACAGATAATTTCTAGGGAGCAATCCTTGGCATCTTGTTCATTTATAACCTTCCTGAGGCTACAGATACCCTGGAAGGTTACCCCTTGGATTTAGAAATGTAATATGCCTCTTAGGTCTCTTTAAACATTAACTTGCCTTATTGGCATTTGGCAAGTACCTCTTGCCTGCAGTTACTGAGGAATCTGATAGAATGCTTGTTGTCGTGGGTCATTGATCATAAGAAAATGATGTAAATGAGTGAGTGTACATCAATCGTTTTATGTAAAGAAGGCACCTGTTGCCAATTTCCAACAGAGCTTAATGGTTATTTTGAAAGACATCTAAACTTGCTGGTGGTTTCAGGCTCTTCCTTGACACTGGCCTAAAGGAAATGGAAGTTTAAAATTCCAGAAGTTGTACAGAATCATGAAGCTCTCCTGGTCTACTGTCATCAGTTGCCATCTGTTGTGATGTATAGAATCCTTTACACTGATCTATTGTCATCCGTCGCAATCATTTTTTGTCATCCTTATGTTATTTATGAAAATTCCAGTCTGTCTGTCATCAGTAAATTTTTATATTGTCGTCTCTTGTAATCATTTGTCATCCTCATGTTATCATGTCAACACCAGTCAAGTAAGATGGTGATGAGTCACCATGGACATCACAGTAAAAATAATTTTTTTGGTTTAGAGCTTAACTTTTGAAGTGGTAGTTACTAGTTGCTACATCTTGAATAAGGTTGGTATCAGTAAAATATAATAATGATTGTTTGTTATGATAACAGCTTCTGTTTTCTCTTCAGTGAGTTTGTTATTACTTATCGTAGGCTGAAATTAAGTCTGCTTAAGTATCTAGAAGCATATGTTTATATGAAGTTTATAGGAACTCAATCGCATACTATATGCTTTTGTAGATTCCGTTGCTTGAAAAATGTTGTTCATTACACAAATAATGTCACAAACATTTTCCAATTTTTCATGGTATTCTTGAGCAATGGGATTATGCATGTATTTATTTATTCTAATTGTGTTGATGCATATGTAACTCAATGCTTTCTATATGTGGGTGCATTATGTGCCAAGTGTGCCAGGATATTGGAGTTTGTGCATCCTTGCTTAATCTGTATTTATGAGTTTATTGGTCTCAAAGATGTGTACATGTCATCCAGATGTGCAAACTCTCCAGTCAATTTATTGGACCAGTACCATGTAAAACTGTTCTAGTTCATCTGGCTCAATATGTGATGTGACAAGAATTGTTGTGTTGACAGAAAAAACAATAATTCACCGAGATGTGAAGTCATCAAATATTCTGCTGACAGAAAGCTATAGAGCAAAGGTGTCTGATTTTGGGTTTGCAAGGAGTGGTTTATCAGACACAGATCAAACTCACATATCAACCAAAGTGAAAGGAACTGCTGGGTACCTTGATCCAGAATACCTAAGGACATATCAACTCACTCCAAAGAGCGACGTATTTTCCTTTGGAATTTTGCTCATTGAAATTATTTCCGGGCGGCGACCAGTAGATCTCAAAAGAAATGCTGACGAAAGGATCACTGTAAGATGGGTATGCATTGGTGTCTCTTTCTCCTCAAAAGCTTATTGCATTGCATGAAATCTTGTGCCCCTTGGCTGCATATATGTCCTGGTAATTAAGTTCCTCAAATTAAATAAAGATATTTAGTTAGTCCGGAATGCTATAGTAAAATTTCTTTTCCAAAATTTACATTGACTAAATGAATCTCTGGTTTCTATAAAATCCATAATGATGTTTGCAAATATGCAATAACTAGTTCCGTTACTTGTTCAAAACATCTCTGCTGATTTTGGCCTCTGAAGCTATTTGTCATCTCCCACACTCTAATTAAAATATGCCACTTACTGCAGGCTTTCAAGAAGCATAGCGAAGGAAATGTTAAGGACATATTGGACCCATTACTGGAGGAGAACGTTGATGATGAGATAATTGGGATGATGCTCGACCTTGCATTTGATTGTGCTGCCCCTACACGTTCCAGTCGTCCTGCTATGAAAGAAGTAGGAGAACAACTATGGGAAATAAGAAAACGTTATGGAAAGACCCTAAGGGGAATGTCGGGATCCTTGCACCAGTGAAGATGGCATCGACGATAGAGGATGTCGCCAAAGGAAATCTGTTGTTCATGCCATTGATCCAAGGACAGTATATCTGCTGTTACCTGTGCATTTATTTTAGGACATAGCGGACAATATAGAGATTGTAAATATCAACATTTGAAACATCTTGTTGGATGCACACAACAGGAAATTTGATAATATGCTCTTCGGTGGTCTATACTATGATATTACCACTACCCTTGAGCTAGTATGTTCATCCTGCTGCTTATGGATGATGATGTTTGTTTGTTTGATTGATGAGATTTGGTGCATGTAAAATGCTGTCCATTTGTTTTGCTGTATATTTTTCTGGCGAATGTAGAAGTGGTTGTGTTAGTATTATGACATTTTTAGACTTGGTAGTTTCTTCATTTAAATCCATAACTATCTCCTCCACTTAAAACACCAAAACCCTTGGCTTGACATGGGCGGCCATTTAGATCATCACATTATTATCCATCACATTGTTATCATCTGAGACTTACGAATAAGTTTCAACATGACATGTATACACCACAAATGATTGCTGCTATGATATCATATATAAAGATGAATATATATATATATATATATATATATATATATACCACAAATGATTGTTGCTATGTAATCATATATAAAGATGTTTTTCCGAAACGAACGGAGTTTCATGCACGAATCCATTATCGGACTTGTTCAAGCATGAATAAAACATTCAGATCAGTGTTGCATTGGTGATGAGGATTTTAGTCACCAAAACTAATGTATATTTTTGCAAGAATAAGTTTACAATCTTCTTTGAAAGTCTCGTGCATTGAGTCAATCTTTACACGATCGAAGTGGTGTCAGTCATATACTAATTTTTCTTCAAACAGATTATATATGAATAATAAGGATTTTGCAGGAAAAATAAAATAAAATAAGAAAACAAATTATATATATATATATATATATATATATATATATATATATATATACATATAAATAAACGGATTATATGACAAACACATCCCAACTGCGGAATGTCAGCTGCACTGCTTCTAGAATGTAATACCCATCTAAAAAAAACCCACACATTCGAGCGTGAATAAAAAAAAACCAAGATTCTATTTTCAAAATCCACCTCTATCGCTCACCCTTTGCGAGAGAGAGAGAGAGAGAGAGAGAGATCATTTAACTGAGATGACAAATTAGTGGGTCAAGATCAACAACCACCCCATGCTTTTTCCTTCTCTAGGAAACTGATGCCCAAAGAGCAAGCTCAACCATTGTATTGGAGAAAAAAAATAAATGAAAATTTGATACAACATTTGTTTGTTACAATGGAGAATAAACGAAAAATTGATACAACATTTGTTTGTTAATGAAGGCCATGCAATGGACATATAGCTAATACCATGCAAAAGGGCACCTTCAATCATTATAGACTTTTCATAATCCATGCTAAAAACTGTTATTGAGCCATCCATCATCACCAACCATCCAGTTGAGTATACTTAATGAAAACGATTCTAGTTGCTGAGAGGACAGCCTCAAAAAGGTTTGCTTTAATATTAAAAGTGAGTTTACAGGCTTCTGAACAAATTACACAGCTATTGGACTGTTAAGTTGTACCAAAAATTGACAACTCATTGGGTCAAAAAATATGTCAGATGAACCAATTTGTTCAACATGTATGAAGGTTGCCTCTAAAACTCTTTGGAGCAAGAGTACATGGTAAATCAGCACTCCACTGTTTGGATCTTCAACTTTCTGTTACCGGGACCGGACCTTGTTATTGACAAGGTCAGATGAACAATTCAAGAGACGACCACGTTCTCGCTTGCTTTGTAGTAAAGAATTTTCTGTACATAGAACAGCATATATGCCTGTGAAGCTCTCACCACCCTTTCGCTGACACAAGTGATCCATGCATCATCGCATCTGTACCACTGACTATTGAGTCGTAAATATGTTAGATAATGGCCAGCATCTAATTTACCACTATGTGTAACCACTGCAAATAATTCCAAGTTTGATATCGACTCAATTGAAGTGTCTGAATCATCACCACTTGAAGCAAACACCCGATTGCCGTATCTAGCCCTGAGGATGGAGGATGAGAGGTATGGGGCCAAGTCCAGGGAAAATGGAAAGTGCAGATATTGATCAACCTTCCGTGACATTTTTCTCATTGATGAATGCTCAAACCGCTTGATGTGAAAGCAAGTTACCAGTGGGATCTTTCTTATAGACATCTGTTTGAGGGATTCCTGCCTAACTTGACAATGTTGGCAGAAGAGCTTCTGATCAGCGCCCAATTTTTCAGGCCTGGTGAATCGTTCCAGACACTCCATAAGGGTAGAAGTTCCACATGTTTGGCTTGCAAACATTGAATTGGCTTCGCCACCATTCATGTGAAGCTTTGAGCCTGTCACCTTCGTAGGATCCTGCTTAGAATCCAAGTCCAAGGAGATGTCCACGCAAGGGTCATATGTTGTAGATGTGAACCCACACATGGTGCAAGTGACATCGGATCTCAAGGTACCAGAAAACACCCTATGAGCAATGCAACATTCTCCACTGCTTACTGCAAAAAAAGAAGGGGGGGGGGGAAGATGACTATAAATGTCTGGCCATGCAATCCTAGGCATCAACATGTTTTAATAATTTTCTCATCAAAGAACAAGAAAAGAAGAAAAAACTATCATGCTATACATAGCACAAAGAAAAGGAACGACAGTAGAGTACAGTTTTCTTGATTACAAAAAGTTTGACCAGTGGCACAATAGTTTAGGATAAGAGCATCCACAGTTCATGAGAAGGTACTAACACCAAGGATTCTTATGCAATGGGCTAATAGATTGGGAAGTTGTAATGAGAAGGTACTAATACAGCTTCATATAATAAAGATAATGGTGAAGTTGTAACACAAAAATTATGCATATAACCTGAACAATCAGAGAAAAAATGTACTATATTTAGCACAAACAGAAAAAATATATATATATGGAGAGCAAGTATAGAGAAACAATTGGTCAACAAAAAGAAAAATAAAAAAATATTTAAAAAAATAACGAAGGCAAGATTACCATTAATCTTCTTCAAGAAATTAGGATATCCTTGCATGAGTAGACAAACATAATATGAAGTGATGTGGTCACTGCTGATATGAACCATCTGTTAATCTACTAGGCTTAACTATTACAATGAAGAATGTACATCAAAATCCCTGTTCCTCTAAGAACACTTTCAGGAGGATGATAATTTGCCACAGATCCCAGTGGTACAACCAAAACATGCAAGAGATGCATTTCATAAGCATGAAGAAAAAAGCGGCATTGCTAAATGCTTGCTTTGAAGTTGCAACCTCTTAGAGCTTAGTTACTCATCATTGTCTAAGCCTTTTTCCAGTCAAAGTAGGGTTGATACAGAAACTGCATGGAGAATGCTCTGACACCTACAGATAGAACCATATGATAGTTTGGACTTTCACTAATAAAATTTTCTCTCACTCAACCAGTAAAGATTTTGTGAACATCAATCACCATCTCTTTTGTTTGCACTGTAGCAACAACATTGATCTATTGCTAATAAACAACCTACTACTTGAAAAGGCAAACTAAAAAGGAACTGAAGGTTCGGTTCATGTTAACCACACAAGGAATCCAGTAAAGAAGAACAAAAAGAAAGGAAGGTATGGATGAGGATACAAACTCCAAAATTCGGTTTTAGCTGACAAGTGAGATTTAGAAGATACAAATTTTATAACTTTCCATTTACTAGTCTTTACTAGTATTCCAGCATATGAAATAGATAATCATACAAGCAACAACCAGTTGAGAAGATTGCATCTTTTCATGCAAATAGCCAATTAACATATAACCAATGTCAGAGGTTAGGCTCATGATTAACAACCATGGACTGAGTATTATTGATCCCATGTCAAAATAAAGATCCACAATTCAGAGAAAAAACCGTGTAGGAAAGAAATTAAAATCACCATCTTTTTGTGTGTAAAGGATAAGATAAGTGGTGAAGGATGAATTCGAGCCTAAGACTTTACCAGCTAAGCTGGCAGACACCTTCGGAACTTCAAATCACCATGGAACTTGCTAGGAGCAAAAGTTCTGTCATTTCCAAACACCTCATAATGAGGTTTTACCAGATATGATTTGGAAATCACATAAAAACTGAGAACTGACACGTTAGTAAATGAGTAATGCAAACTAATAAAGTTGTATGACAATAGTTGCATCAAAATTCTAAAAAGAGAAGATGAATGCAGAAAAGCATATTACCATGACTGGGACGTTTGCCTGGATCCTGCTCTTTTTCATGGATTCCATCAAGCATGCAAATAAAAAATTCATGTGCATCGTGTTGTTGGTAATTTGCAAGGTTTGATGCATATCGCCACCAACTGTGACATCCAAAATTCTCAGTTGTAAAAAAGTCAGATTCAGTCAAAATCTCAGAAGGTATCCCATGAAATAAACAACTTGACAAAAAACTTAAGGTGCATTGAAATTGGAAAAACTTAACCATCAAGGAACTATTTACTGCATTTTGTCTTGTGTAATCAGAACATCATATTCGCATGACTGTGGGATGCAGTCTTTGTTCAAAGTCCCAAAGTAGGCTGAAAACCAGTACCATAGGAAGTTGATGATGTGTTTAATGAGCATTGCAGAATTAATACCAAAAGAGGTTCTGTGGATGGTAACCAGTCAGGAAGAACACATGAATGCAATGGATAACTTTTAACTAAAGCAAATAATAGACTAACTACTTTAGGTATTACGAGAAACATGCGCATCAATGATTAGCTATTAATTCTCACCAAGCAAGCATGATTGAAAGATCTAACCAACCTTAAAAGAATTTTCAGATAGTATTTTTCAGATCCAAAATAAAACACAAAAGCCTTGAAGTTATATCGAATAGGGTGTTGTGATTAACTGTTGCTGGTAAAAATTATTATCCCGTCAAGTAAAAAGCTTCACTTTCACTAGTGGAATATGCTAAATTCCTTTTTACAACTATCAATTCTACCTGTTATGAGCAGAATAAGTGCTCACTTGCAAGCACATATCAACTTATAAAGAAAGAGGTCTCAAATCAAAGTTCAATAAAACAGAAAAACACTTCAACCAGAAAACAAAAAGAGAAAGTAAAAGAAAACTTTGAAGCAAAACCAAAACCAAAATTGAAAAACTTGTTGACCGCATTCGACTCTTGTTTTCATATTAAGAAAGCAAAACAAACACAAAATATAATTTTATAATATTAGTTAAAAGAAGCAACATTAACCTATCAAAATCCATTAGAAGTAAAGTTCGACATTCTCAGCTTTGTCCTGGCAAGCACGCAAGGAGAAAAGCCATTCAACAGATCATCGATTCAAAGATAATTCTCGAAACCTTCCCTTCAACAACGACGCGGAAAAAAATTTGATAACTTGAAGCCTAAAAATCAGATTTTTTTTTTCTTTTTTGTTTTCTGAAGAGGAGAAATTTAGGGAAATAAAAGGACCTGTAAAGGAATTTGGCAGGGCTGTAAGGCTTCCGATCGCCAGAGAAGACAGCCGAGTACATCGCGTCTAAATCACAGGCCAGACAAAATTGCAATCCCACCGTCGCGTCTCGGGCATTGCTTCTCTCTTTGCTGTAAGCCTTCTTTCTGCTCTTCTGTTGGCAAACCATGCGGTTGTGTCGGTCGCTCAAGAAATAGTTCCTTAGCAACGGCGTGTGGAGCAGGGCCTGGAGAACAGAGTTCATGAAGCAGGTGTTGCCGAGGTTGTTCAAACCCCTCAAACCCCATGGCAACGGAGCGGAAGACGTGGCGCAGGAGGTGGCGGCGGCGGCGGCCGCCGTCGAATTCGCAGTGGTGATGGTAGATGAAGAGGAGGCATTGCCCTCGCGGACGATCAACGAGCTTGATCTCCGCCCGATCACGGCCCGCTCGGGCGCATCCGGCGCCCACGGCCGGTACTCCACCCTCCGGGGCCGCTTCGCCCGGCTCCCTGGCTGCGGCGGCGGAGGGCGGGAAGCGGCGGGCATGGTGAGCGCGATCACGACGGCGGCGTCGAAATCGTGGTCGTACACCTGATCAAGACACGCCGCGCAGAAGAGCTCGGCTCGATCGACGTCGACGGCGATCTCGTGACCGGGGGCGGAGGCGTGGTCCGGGGCGTGGTGAAGGCAGGAAACGGCAGCGCAGGCGAGGCAGGCGTAGAGGCGGGGGCCCCCGCGGCGGCAGGAGGCGCAGCGGGGGACCTCCCCGGGTTCGCGGTGGACCTCCGGGCGTCCAAGGGGCGGGCGGCGGCGGAGGCAGCGGTGGAGGGAGCGGAGGCCACCACCCCCGGCGGCGCCGCCGCATGAGCGGTAGGCGGCGAGGTGGGAGCAGGGCGGCGGGAGGCGGAGAGGACGGGTGCCGTCGGCGGCGGAATTGGAGGACATTGGAAGCGGATCTGAGCGTTGGATCGGATGGAGCAGCGGGATATAAGCCTCATCGATCGGACCAGATGGGTCCCGACTCGGAGCCCGAACTCACTGAGTCACGCTCATAATATTTTTAATTCATCCACAATTACAACAATATACTTATTATTAGAGAGAAATAGCGCGAGATAAAAGCCACAGAGAGAGAGCTGCTTCTGCCTGCTAGATTTATGATAAACAAAAAAAATAAAAGAAAAAGAAAAGTAATAATGTTTTGAGTTCTAAATCTACCAGAGCGAGTGAAGAAAAGGACAGGTGAGTCGACTCGGACTGGGGATCGGCGACAGGGCTGGTTCGTCGACCGAGGAGGAGCAGAGTCTCTGTTTTAAAGCTCTGCTTTCATTTATGTTGCTGGGAATGGAAGGGGTAAAGGTTCGATTCCCCCCACGGTAGGATCAACTGCATGTCGCAAAGCAAAGATCAATAATCCTTCCCAATCATCGCTAGCCACGTTTATGAAGGTGGGAGCGTGTCCACTTGTAAATGGGTTTGTACGAAACTATGTCCGATCGGGTCCCGTGGCGAAGCCCACAGGTTCAATTGCCGTCTGCAATGACAGAGCAGGTATCGCGGCGGGTAACACCAGCGGGTAACGAAGTATCGCTCGGACTTTTACGAGACCCTCGTCGATGCGTGTGAACGGCATATGCGTAAATATCTAAAATCTTCATCCCGGCTTAGATTGATAAGTTGGTTTTGTACTCAACTTTTGTCTGTGCTTATCAAGAATTCAAATTGAAAGCTGCTGTGCTTTTCTGAAGAATGACATGCCACTGTGATCACACATCGCCTGATTCAAATGGACAAACCAAAGTGCAGGAGACTCCCATCGATACATCCTCACCACTCTTACATTTAGAAAGATTGATTGTTCATGAGACTCGAACCCTAATTTTTTTTAAATCGCAAAGAAACAATCAATCTTCATAAATATACATTAGCTTAGCTAATTTAGGCACCACTACATGAGTACCTAAAACAAAGATATCCAAGACAAAGAAAGTGCTTATATGCTCACACTTTGAGGCCAATTTGTTCTGAAGGTTGGAAATGAACATATATCGATCACTGACAAAACTTATTTCGCAAGCTTAGTTATTAATATTTCACCAATAATGAAATGAAAGTAGCAACAATACAAGATTTGCTTGCAACCTTGAGCAGAGTCTCCAGATTGGATCTATATAGTTGGTCTCACTGTTGTTCTTCCTTTACTCTTTGTTTTCCCTTTTTTTTAGTCAGACTCAACACTGCTCGATCATTTGGTCTCACTGCTTGCAACTTCCTTTTTTCAAATAACTACATCAAGTACCTGCAGATCAGTTCAATTTTGACACACCATGATATTAGCTTGGAAAATTGAAACGATAATGAATTCATTTCCCTGAGAATACAGTAATTGATAGTAACATCTCTCACGATATATCAACCAGAGTTATAACTTCCATCCCAGTGTGTCCACTACTTTGCAGGCTTTCCTGCATAAAGTCCTGAACAATAAACAATTATTTCAAGATCGTCAAGAAAAACAGCAAGAAAACACAATTGTGATCCAAAAATATTACAAACAGTCAAAAGTTGACATTGCCAATGCCAAACAAAGGGAGATCTAATGGCTCAGATCTTAAGTTCTCCATTCACATAGACGACAAAGTGTTACAATTAAACTGATCAGAAGAAAACAATGACACAAACTAACATACAGCTGAAATATGATACATCACTGTCCCTTTTTTCTTCATATGATACCCCTATAAATCACTCAGGCTTAAATAGTTGAATGCAAATAAGAGAATCAGAGCCAGAAAATTTGCCATTGACTCCATGGACAGTCAACTGGTAGAGAGCTTACGATAATGATTGTATAATCCAGATTATAGGTGATTTTCTCTTGCTTCTTGAACATTATAATAAAGACCTATTCATATCGACACACATCATTTTTTTTAACCTCAAATATAATGGACAATGTTAAAAGCAGTTGTTAAATATCTCAAGCTCTTAACCTACATTAGGTGCTACTGAGCCAAGCTAGGTTTAAAAATTCCACTCACTAGTGTCATTCATCATTGCTTGATTTTAAATTTCCAAACTGCCAACTTACTGTAGCAAGTGCTACATTAATGACATTCCCTTTTCTTTCTCCTGTACTTGAAAGCCATTTGTTTGAGGAGGCAAAGGACAGCAATTGAAATTTAAATTCCAGATCATTGTCAGTTTGAACAGATACATTGATTAAAATAAGGAAATGTGTGCTACAATTAGATGCTTTGACATAATAGCATCATTAGCTACTACAATCAGTACAAAGCAGAAATCTAAGAATATAACAAATAAGTAATAATATCAATATAATTGAGGTACCTTCGGGAAGACTACTTGGCTAATTGGGGTTCACAGAGACTTTGCAGCTCCAAGTTCACACTCTGTTTGAGCTTTCAGATCCATCTCAACTTCATGTAAAATCACATACAATATGACAAGGTTCATAATATCGTACCGTATCGATATTTTGACCTGGGCTCGGTACCGGTACGGTACACCCAGGTGTATCAAACGGTACATTCAGGTGTGCCGAGTACTGTAGCACTGCTGCAGTGCTACCGTGCACTCGGACCGGTAACAGACGGTCAAGCGTACCGGTAACCGGTCGGATCGGTATGTACCGGGCGGTACAGTTCAGTACTACAGACCTGGAATATGACACAAAGTAGAAGAGAACGAATTTTTATTTACTTAAGCATAAAAATTTGTTTTTAAACAGCACAGAAACTTTAGCATAAAAGTGTGTTCATACATCATACAATTAACAATTTTCAGATAACAAATTGCCACCTTTCAGACAGTCTTAGCAAGTCCTTAATAGGATCTTTAGTCTTAACCCCATTTAACCATTTCAACCAACATAATTAAAAGATGCAGAGCTATATCTGAAATAAATAGGTTTCTCATAGGGAAAGTCAAAGAACATATTACTTTGTTAGTTGCATTTTGTTTCTAGCTGCATTTGTCCTGGTGTTTGTGCAACCTAAAACATTATAGATGTTAGGGCAGCGAATGGCTTATAATATAAGAAATATTATTCATGTTAAATATCCATTGTAATGTATCTCTTCATCACACCGAGGAGAAAGGATCAACTTTTTGTCATTACAGCTGTTAGAAACTCATCCCAGGTATAGATAACCTTGACGCATACATCTCTCTTGTGTTTTTCTGCATTAAACAAGCATGCCCTGAGTACTTGATGTAAGAAATTTTAATGAAGCCAACTTGTGTTTCTAAATCATTGTAATAGAAACACAATAAAATTAATACGGAAACGAAATAACGTACCTCCAGCCATTGTTGCCAAGAATTTCTGTAGAGGTTTCTTCTTGAACTTTGGTTCTTCTCGGCTCAGAACTCTCGCTTTAGATGGTGTAGGAAAGTCTTTCGCTTCAAAGAGATGATTAAGCCAAGAGACCAAAATCCTCATATATATAAAGATGTTCTCCCATCAAGAACATTTATCATCACCAACTCATAACGTTCAAGAATTAATTCAAATTTATAACGTTTGGACCATAATGAAGAACTTAATGATATTAAATATTTAATTTAATAATAACGGTTTCATGCATAAAGAATAAGAAACTGAAATCATTTAAATCATAATAAATGAAGAAATTCATGATAATGAATTATGAATCTTAATGAAAATGGTTACGTTATTATTAAATAAGATATTTAATAATAACCGTTACATTCTCCCACTTGGTCCATACGTTTATCTTAATAATTTGAATTAATCTTTCTCGAACAACTTTCTTAAGAAATAAATACATGAATCATAGCGATAAGTCCTCTAAGAACGAGTATTATCATCCATGTATCACGATGTATTTAGTTTCTTAATCTTAATGTGGTAATATTACTTTATGAATAAACCTTATGTTTATTCTTGGTCCAACAATAATATATTTTCTCAAAATAATGTGCACATAAATGAGAAAATTTCACAATATATAAGAGTTTCAATATCATTACAAAGTGGAACCAAGTCCCATTTTCTCTACATGATCCTTGAATTTCAGAGGTGGCATGCCTTTAGTCAAAGGATCAGCAATCATCAATTCAGTGCTAATGTGCTCAATGACCACTTTCTTTTCTTTTACATGTTCTCTTATGGCTAAATACTTAATGTCGATGTGTTTACTTCGACTTCCACTTTTATTGTTTTTAGCCATAAAGACAGCAGCCGAATTGTCACAGAAAATTCTTAATGGCCTAGAAATAGAATCCATGATTCTAAGCCCATAAATGAAACTCTTAAGCCATACACCATGTGAAGTAGCCTCAAAGCAGGAGACAAACTCAGCTTCCATGGTAGAAGTAGCAATCAAGGTCTGCTTAGCGCTTCTCCAAGAAATAGCTCCACCGACCATCATAAAAATATATCCTGATGTTGATTTACGAGAATCAACACAACCAGCGAAGTCTGAATCTGAGTAACCAATCACATCCAGATTGTCTGTATGTCTATACATAAGCATGTAATCTTTGGTTCCTTGTAGATACCTCATCACTTTCTTTGCAGCTCTCCAGTGGTCCATACCTGGATTACTCTGATATCGACCTAGCATCCCCACAATAAATGCAATATCAGGTCTAGTACAGACCTGAGCATACATAAGGCTTCCTACGACAGAAGCATATGGGATGTTTTTCATTGATTCCCTTTCAAAGTTGTTCTTTGGGCATTGGTTCAAATTGAACCTATCACCTTTTACAATGGGAGCAACACTTGGTGAACAATCCTTCATCCGAAATCTTTCTAAAAGTTTATCAATATAGGTTTCTTGTGATAGACCTAAAATACCTTGAGGTCTATCTCTATAGATCTTAATGCCAATGACATAAGATGCTTCACCCATATCCTTCATGTCAAAATTTTTAGAAAGAAATTGTTTCACCTCATGCAGTAAATCCTTATCATTGGTTGCAAGCAAAATATCATCTACGTATAAAACAAGGAAACATATTTTACTCCCACTAACCTTCTGGTATATGCATTGATCCATGAGATTTTCAACAAATCCAAATGAAGAAATCACTTCATGAAATTTAAAATACCATTGGCGGGAGGCTTGTTTTAAGCCGTATATAGACTTCTTAAGTTTACAAACCAAGTGTTCACCAACACTAGAGGAGAAACCTTCAGGTTGTTTCATATAAACCTCTTCCTCTAGATCTCCATTAAGAAATGTTGTTTTCACATCCATTTGTTGCAACTCAAGGTCAAAATGAGCAACTAATGCTAAAATAATACGCAGAGAATCTTTCTTAGATACAGGAGAAAATGTCTCCGTATAATCGATTCCCTCTTTTTGAGTAAATCCCTTTGCAACAAGTCTTGCCTTGTATCTCTCAATGTTGCCTAACGAATCTTTCTTAGTTTTAAAGACCCATTTGCAACCAATGGCCTTTGCTTCATTAGGCAACTCTACAAGATCCCAGACTCCATTGCTCATCATGGAATTCATCTCTTCTTTCATAGCATCATGCCACAAATTTGACTTTTTGCAACTCATGGCTTGTGAAAATGTTTCAGGATCATTTTTGGCTCCAATATTATAGTTAGATTCTTGTAGATATACAACATAATCACTAGGAATTGCTAATCTTTTATTTCTAGTAGATCTTCTTAATGTTGTACCAATGGTTCCTTGAGGAACTTGTGGTTCAACTAGTTGTTCAGGAGCTTGTTGTAATTCCTGAATTGCTTGATCTATTAGAATACTATCAACAACTTGTGGAATTTCAATGATTGGTTGTTCAGCACTAGTTTATACTTGAGGAGTACTATGAACTATAACCAATCTATCATTTGATGTGGAAGGTTGAGATTCTATATGATCATGTACGGAAACTATGTTCCTGAAATGATCGCTCCCACTAATCACATCATCCTCAAGAAATTTAGCGTTTCTTGATTCCACAATCCTAGTTGTGTGAGATGGACAATAGAACCTGTAACCTTTGGACTTTTCGGCATATCCAATGATTATATATCCTGACTTCAAACGGACATCCCCAAACGTGCATATGTCACAAACTTGGTTTCCAACCTTTCCATAGTTCAAATGGTGTCTTTTGGACAGCCTTGGTTGGAACTCGGTTTAATATATATACAACCGTCTTTAGTGCTTCAGTCCACAAAAACTTAGGAAGATTGGAGTTGCTAAGCATACTCCGCACCATATCCAATAATGTTCGGTTTCTTCTTTCTGCAACACCATTCTGGTCTGGAGAACCAGGCATAGTGTATTGGGCAATAATCCCATGTTCTTGAAGAAACTTAGCAAAAGGACCAGGTGCTTGTCCATTTTCAGTATATCTACCATAATATTCTCCACCCCTATCTGATCTCACAATTTTAATTTGCTTACCACATTGGTTCTCAACTTCAGCCTTAAAGACTTTGAAGGCATCCAATGCTTCATTTTTATTATGAAGCAAATATATATACATATATCGTGAGTAATCATCTATAAAGGAGATGAAGTATTTCTGACCATGTATGTCCATGTCTGGACAACATATATCAGTATGAATTATTTCTAATAAGTCTGAACTCCTATTAGCACCCCTTTTGGACTTATTGGTCTGTTTTCCTTTAATACAGTCCACACAAGTCTTAAAATTAGTAAAATCAAGAGTACTAAGTAC
Organism: Musa acuminata AAA Group; assembly: GCF_036884655.1. Lineage (NCBI taxonomy): Eukaryota > Viridiplantae > Streptophyta > Magnoliopsida > Zingiberales > Musaceae > Musa > Musa acuminata. Next base: position 20,126,193 of record NC_088333.1, on the reverse strand, counting down.
CCCATCTTTAACTAATCTTTTAATTCTCTCTATGGAGATATGTCCTAATCTCCGATGCCATAATATAGAGGAGTCCTCATTAATATTACATCTCTTAATGCCAGCGTGAACATGCATTGAACCTTGAGTATTATCATTTTGTAATAAAATACGGTAAAGACCGTCAAATAAAATACCATTCCCAACACAATCAGATTTATATAATAAATGAAATGATGTGTCTTTAAAATTAAAGGAATATCCAAATGGTACGAGTCTGGAAACAGAAATTAAGTTTCGTGAGAAACTTGGTACATAAAAGGTTCTTTCCAATTTTAAAACAAAACCACTACTTAAAGTTAAAATGCATGTTCCAATTGCTTCCACATGTGAGCCCATCTTATTTCCTGATAAGATACTTTGCTCACTTCCCACTGGCTTCCTTAGGTTTTGCATACCCTGCAAAGAGTTTGCAATATGGATTGTTGATCCAGAGTCAATCCACCAAGTGTTAATATTAACATTGACCATATTAGTTTCATAACATACATATGAGGTTGGTTTACCTTTCTTTTCAAGCCATTGTTGGAATTTCGTACATTCCTTCTTCATGTGTCCCTTTCTTTTACAAAAGAAACACCTTGCTTCTTTCTTGATATCAGCTTGGGGGTGGTATTTTACCTTTTCCCTGCTGATAAGCTTTTTGATTGGCTTGATGTTTGTCAATTTTGTTCTTCCCTCGAGTGGTTACCATCAATGCACTCTCACCCAATTCCATTACCAGCCTCTCTTCTTCTTGAACACACATGGTCATTAATTCATTAATTGACCATTTGTCCTTATGTGTATTGTATGAAATTTTAAAAGGACTATATTGAGGTGGAAGGGTGTTCAGAATATAGTGCACCAGGAAGGATTCTGACATATTAACCTCAAGTTTCTTAAGTTGAGCCGTAATATCTCGTATTTGCATTATGTGCTCACGCACACCCTTTATGTTGGTGAGTCTGAGGAATGAAAATTTCATTATAAGGGTGCTTGCTAGTGCCTTATCCGAAGTGATGAATTGTTCATCGATAGCCTTTAGCAAGTCTCGGACATTTTCATGCTGGTCAACAGAACCACGTATGCCAGCAGTTATCTTAGTTTTGATAAACATCACGCTGAGCCGATTGGATCGCTCCCATCGCTCATATAACGCGATCTCAGTTAGAGTGCTGGTATCAGTGACTATAGGTGGTTCGTCTTTTCTAATAGCATAATCAATATCCATCCACCCTAAATGGAGGAGAACCCTCTCCTTCCATATCTTATAGTTATCACCACTAAGTTCGGGAATATCACATCGAATATCAGAGAAATTAACAGTTTGAGAAACTGCATAAAATCAAACATGCTTATGTCAAAATTTAAAGCTTAATAAACTAAAATACATGTTTTACCAATGTGAAACATGCCAAAAATATGAATCTCATGACATAAAAATTGCCTGTAAGCTAAATTATTAATTCAAATAGATTCAAATGAACTTTATGATAAAACTATCAAATTATATTCCAATTCATAATTCCTGTGGGTAAATTATGAAAATAATTTGATATTTTATCCTGATTAATTATATTAAATATAATAAAAGATCCTGTGGGATAACAATTATTATATAAAATATAATCAGTCACAATCCGATGTCTAATTACTTATGTGATCCTTATTTTAACTTTATATATAATTTTAATTAATTAAGGATGCTGTGACTAATTCTTAATTAATTAAAATTATATGGATCACTAGACATTTTAAACATAAAAAATTTGCTCATATACATAATTTAATATAGCTAAATATGCATACATAATATGAGCATTTTACCGACTAAAAATGTTGAAAATGATATTTCCTCATGATTTTCAACAAAATATATCAACAAGTTTCCAAGAAGAAACCAAAATCAAATCATTTTCATGGCATAAAAATGAAAACTTTTTCATATCAAGGCAGAGATCATTCGGCTCTGATACCAAATGTAAGAAATTTTAATGAAGCCAACTTGTGTTTCTAAATCATTGTAATAGAAACACAATAAAACTAATGCGGAAACGAAATAACATACCTCCAGCCATTGTTGCCAAGAATTTCTGCAGAGGTTTCTTCTTGAACTTTGGTTCTTCTCGGCTCAAAACTCTCGCTTTAGATGGTGTAAGAAAGCCTTTCGCTTCAAAGAGATGATTAAGCCAAGGGACCAAAATCCTCATATATATAAAAATGTTCTCCCATCAAGAACATTTATCATCACCAACTCATAACGTTCAAGAATTAATTCAAATTTATAATGTTTGGACCATAATGAAGAACTTAATGATATTAAATATTTAATTTAATAATAACGGTTTCATGCATAAAGAATAAGAAACTGAAATCATTTAAACCATAATAAATGAAGAAATTCATGATAATGAATTATGAATCTTAATGAAAACGGTTACGTTATTATTAAATAAGATATTTAATAATAACAGTCTGTTTTCACACTGTTGTGACACCAAACAACTTGCACTTAGACTTGCATGTGAGATTTTTGACCCATGATATAAGTAATAAAATAGCATGCATGTAGTGTTCAACTGAGGCTCATTGCTGTCATTGACACTGCAATTTGACCAGAAGAATAGACTATCAGCAACTACTCATTTTAAAGAAAGAGATCTACCAGCAACATTAACAAAAAAATTATTAAACCTTCTCGCAAAAATGAAAAGACAAGCAACTAGGATTATACTTGGCCTCCAGGTTAAGGGTATAGAGTAGCACTGAGCACAAGAAGTAGCCTTGAACATATACAATGAAGAACATTTAAGTATCATGTTCACTGACGGCAAGTTATCCCTCTTTGCCTAATAATCGATGAGGACCCACTCCCAGCCAGAAACTAAACTCCACCCTTAATGCTATTGTCTAACCAACAGTGACCAAAATGAAACAAACTCTTGAGGACCAGATGCCACACGACCCACACCCCCTGCCTCACTTCCTCTTCTTGGTAGCTGGCTGTGGTAGTTCCTTGTCCTCTTCATCATTCTCATCTTCTTCATCTTCCTCTTCCCCTTCCTCTTCTTGATCCTCGTCCCCATCATCATCTTCATAATCCTCCTCTTCCCCTTTCCTCCTCCATAATTGGCCTCAGGGTCATCATCATCTTCATCTCCTTTGCCATCATTCTCCTCCCCGAGAGATCTTTGCCTCCGTCATCTTCTTGATCATCTCCATCCTCATCCCTGTCTTTCTCATCGCCATCATTGTCATCTGACTCACCACCATCCATGTTTTCTGGTACAACTTCATGTTTGCTTCTCGTAAGTATCCTTCAAAGCAACAGCACAGGATAAAAGTTTCAGAAATAAAATTAATTGATTGTGGTAGCAAACTAGCTGATTCAAGATCAAGACAAACATATACCATAATGGACTGGTTAAAATGTACACATGCTTTGAGCTTTGATTAGGTAGACATAAGGTATGGAGGAAAGATCCAACATGTAAATCATTTCAGACAATTCACCCAGTGGACCAGTTTGTCTTAATAAAGAGACTACCTGAAACAAATTCAATATTTAGTGGAAACAGGTGAAAATCATCAATCTGTACAAAAGGAATGCAGGATCATTGTTTTGACAAACATTAGTACATGCACTCCTTCAACCAAGATAGGCAATAACGGAAAATGAGCTTTACCAAGTTACAAACACTAAAAAGATGAAAACAACAAAAAGGAAACTTCAAAACCTAGTCTCAAGGGCTAAAGTAGAAATGAAAGAATGGCTTTTAAAGAAAAGATAAATAGAGACTAATTCTGAGATAATAAGTTGGACCACCTGCAAAAGCTGAAGCATCATGGAGAAGGCAACTCATACGCACAAAATATCCTAATTTTCATACACCACGAGATCACAAACAATATAACAAGTATCGAGAAGGAGCAAAATAATCTGACGGTCCCAAGAACACTGCCAATTCCGATCCCAAGCCCGGATGAAAAAGGTGGAGGGTTGCGTTAGGTCACTGACAACCAATGTAAAACTATGACAGATCTCATGAATATGAATCTTAACCGATTTCAGTATAAAGCTAGGTCATCATCGAAAAGTGACGCAAGGCACCTTCGCTACCTAGGTGGCCCGAATTGCAAATGATGGGCTAGGACGTCACTCAGAAGCGTCCCATCACATCGGCGTATGGATGCGGTGCCAAGTAGGTAAGAGTCCTTTCAATGTTTCGGAACAATGGGAGTAAGGAAATTAGTTCAAGAACAAAAGATTAGGTTAGCAACTTGGAATATAGGAATTCTTTCAGGAAATGGATTAAAATTGGTAGACACAATGATAAAAATATATATATTATTTGCTTACAAAAGACTAAGTAGGGGAAAAATCTAGAGAGATTAATAGTACTAGATTTAAAATTTGATATACTAAGAAAGTTAAACACAAAAATGATAAAAGAATTATTGTTGATAAGGGTCATAAGAACAATGTTGTAGATGTAAAAAGAATTGGAGATAGAATTATAATTCTAAAATTTGTGAAAGGACAAGATGTTTTGAATGTCATTAGTACTTATGCCTCTCAAGTCGGATTGGATAATCAAACCAAAAGAAAATTTTGATAAAACTTAGATGATATCATTCAAAGAATGTTAATAACCGAAAAACTTATAATTGGAAGATATTTGAATGGTCATGTATGGAAAACATATGATGAATATAAAGGGGTGAATGAGGGCTTCGATTATGGAGAGAAAAATGAAGATGACTGTATGATTTTGGATTTTGCAACTTTGTAAATACCCGCTCTAAGAAGAGAGATGAACATTTAATTACTCCAAAGAGTGGTCACAACTATAATCAAATAGACTTTTTTCTCACTAAAATGATAGATAAAAGTATTTGTAAGGATTATAAAGTTATACTTGGCAAAAGTTTGGCTAATCGACATAGGTTGATGGTATTAGATATTTACTATAGAAAATAAAAGAATGAAAAATTAAAAAATTTACTAGGACTAGATGATGGAATTTTAAAAATGATAATGTGATAAAAGGAAGGTGACTTAGAATTTAGATGAGGATAATATTAATATTATTCGGACTAAGATAGTTAATAAGATTAGGAGCTTAACAAAAGAAATTCTGGTAAAACTAAAGATAAAGGTGTAATATTAAGGAAAAATAAGTGGTGGTACGAGGAAGCTCAAAAAATAGTTTTTACTAAAAGATCATGTTTTAAAGATTGGTAAAATTATAAAAATGAGAAAAAATTTAAAAGATATAAAAAAGAGGCTAAAAAAGTGGTTAGTATTACAAGATATAAGACTTATGATAATTTTTATAATAAATTAGGTAGTAAAGATGATGAAAAAAAGATATATATTAAAATGCTAAAGCTAGGGAAAAAAATATAACGATTAAGTAATATTATATGTATTAAAGATGAAGATCAAATAATATTTGTTAATAATAATGAGATTAAGAAAATATGAAAAATAAATAAATTATTTAAGAATAAACTATTTTTATAAATTATTTAATGAATATTCCACATAGGACTTAAATTTAATGATAAACAATAGTGATAGATTTAATAATCATAGATTTATTCGTAAAATTAAAACTAATGAAGTAAAAGAAACATTAAAGAAGTTGAAAATAGTTAAGAGTGTCGGGCCTGATGGTATCCAGGTTTGGAAATGTTTAGAGAACAAAGGAGTAGCTGTTGAATCTCGTATTTTGATGATGAAACCAATTGATAATTATGTTTATGTTTAACAGCATTTTGAGTGATGCAGGTCTACTCGATCAGGATTAGACAATTAAGGCAGGAGGAATTGACGTTGCGCCGGAGGAGATCACGTTAGGATATTGGATGGCAGAAGGCTTCGGACGTCGGGCATCGGGCCAAGAGCGGAATTGCGCCAAGGATATCGGCGTTGCGAAGGTCAACCACCGATTGGGCAACAAGCCGCAAGAGAGACGATGCGCCGAAGAATCGGACGAAGCGCCAACCAATGACGTGCTGGGCAACAAAATATCAATTCGCGTTGTAATAATTGTCTAGATCAGAGTAGAGTTTTAGCTTGTGTGTGCAGGATTAACTACGATAACGACGAAGACATAAAGCAAAACAAAGTGTCGGAGTCAAGCACGAAGGATTCATTGCGAGTTCAAGAGTTCGACGGAAGTCCGAAGGTTCGTCGGGAATGCTGTCAGAACTAGCCGAGAATGAGTAGGGAGCTTGCCGAAGGGTTTTTCGGAAGCTCGCCGGAAGGTTCGTTGGAAGTTCGCGGAGCTCGCCGAGAAAGATCGGAGCTTGCCGAAGAAGCTCGTTGGAACTCGTCAAGATCAAATCGTGAAGTCTAAGAGCTTGCCGGGAGTCTGCAGAATGGTTTCCGAGACTTTATCGGAAGACCGTCGGAAGTTCGTCAGAAGCTTGCCGGAAGAAGTCTTGACTTACGAACTTTGTAATAGCTTAGAAAATGTCTTTAAATTCGTAGTTAGCACGTTAATTAGGGTTAAGATTAGGTGTTAATCCTATAACCCAAGTAGGGGCCAATTGGGCCCGAGTTCGGACTGGTTTGGGCCAAGTTTGGAGCCCAACCAGTGAGTTGAATTGGCCTAGGCGGTGGCACCGCTTAGCTGGGCGGTGGCACCGCCAGCATCGGGAACATAAGAGAATTCAAATTTTTGGAGCCCAAATTTGAATCCTCTTGAGGCCTATAAATACCCCTCAAGTCTCAACTGAGAAGATAACTTTTTAAGCAGCAAGTGATTGAGAGAAAAGTCTTAGAAGAGTCTTTGCTAGTCTTGTTTTTAATTTGCTAGTGTTCACCTCCTTCTTTTTTGCTGAAAATCTATAAGAGAGTGAACCGCTTGTAAAAGTTATAAGAGGGGTATTTACCCTTCCCTTTCAAGAGATTTGCTAGTGGAAGGTGGGAGCCTCATCGAAGAGGGGCCTCGCAAGTGGATGTAGGTCATTTGACCGAACCACTGTAATATCGGCGTAATCTCTAGTTTGCATTTACTTATTGTCATTTATATTACTGCAAACCATTTGCACTTTAATGCTATACTGCTTTGTCTCTGTCTTACTTATATCTTCAAGTTAAAACGCAATCGAAACGGTTTTAAACGAAAACATTGCTTTTATCGTACGAAGTTTCCGAAAAGTGTTTAAATCGTGAAAAGTTTATCGCACTTCACCGCTGCACTAATTCACCCCCCCCTCTTAGTGCCGCTCCGATCCTAACAATTGGTATCAGAGCCCGGTATTTCTCATTTCAGATTTACACTCGAGAGAAATGGCTCTTCATGGCTTTCAAGAGGGCTTATCGGTTGTTCGTCCACCGTTGTTTAACGGATTGGACTACACTTATTGGAAAACTCGAATGAGAGTTTTCTTGATTTCTATGAATTTGGATTTATGGAATATCGTTAAAAATGGTTTTCAACTTCCCTCTAAACCGATGAACGAATGGTCGGATTGGGAGAAGAAATATTTTTCTTTAAACGCAAAGGCTATGAATGCCTTATTTTGCGCTTTAGACAAAAATGAGTTCAATTGGATTTCTACGTGCGAAACGGCTTTCGATATTTGGCGAACACTTGAAATCACGCACGAGGGAACTAGTAGAGTCAAAGACTCGAAAGTTAACATTTTATTGCATGATTTTGAGCTTTTTCAAATACAACCAAGCGAGACTATAGGCGACATGTACACCCGTTTCACGGATGTCGTCAATAATCTAAGAGTTTTTGGTAAATCTTTTTCGAATTTTGATCTCGTAAGCAAGATCTTAAGATCCCTTCAAAAAAGGTGGGATTCTAAAATAACCGCAATACAAGAAACAAAAGATTTAAATATTTTTCCACTTGAAGAACTAATAGGGTTGTTGATGACATATGAAATGGTGCACAATGTACATGATGAACAAAATCACCTTTCAAATAACAGGAAGGATTTGGAACTCCGGACAAATGGATACCACTTGAGCAATGACTCAAGTGATGAGGACAATGATGAACTTGAATTTCGAACACTAAATCTTAATAAGTTTATTAGACAAAAATCTAAAATAAACAATGAACTTGAACGGAGGAAGAGGCCAAAGAAGAGGAAGGCAACCAAGGATGAATCAAGAACTTCCAAAGGTGAAACGGCAAATTGGGCTTTGACGGGCTTCGACTACAAGGTAAGTAACTCAACTCTCTTGAATTATTTTGAAATTACTTGATGTTTTCCATGATGCATTTTCTCTTTTCTTTTGAATAATTATTTTTCTTGAAAATTATTTGTTTTATATTAATAGAATAAAATGTTAGATTTAAATAATCATATATATGTGCTTGAGAAGCAAGAATGTGTATTTTGATGATTTCCATATTAACCTTCAATAATGATGCATGGTTTTTATATGGAAGGCTTGATGATTTTTTTTAAACCTTATCTTTGGTTTTCAAACATGATGTATGTTTTTGACATAAGAACAAAACTTGAGCATGCTAATATAAAGTCAATCACATAAATTAAAACTAAAGAAGTTTTAGTTATCTATAAGAATCATTCAAAATTATGTTCAATGAAACCATAGCATAATGATGTAATGAAAATATTAAACATTTTGAAACCATGTTTTAGTGTCATGCATAATGATCATGCTTAATAAATTTCGAAATTATGCATATGAATCTTGTGATTTATGGATTATTGATTTTTACCATAATGAAAGTGCCTTATTAATCTTTGTTGTAATAAATCTTACACTTTCGGTTTTAAACATTATACATGTTTTTATTTGGTATAAGTGAAATAAAATCATATGAATTGAAACAACTAAAAAGAGGATAATATTTTTTCCTTGAAAAATTATTTTTCTCTATCCTATTGATCTTGATGTTTATTATGATAAATCTATGTATACCATTTTGAATCTCTTAAAAGTAATGTTGATATTTTGATGATTTTGATGATTTAAATTTGAAATGAGTTTTATCAAAATCATAATATTGATTTCTTGGAATAACGTGAGATTACCTTTAATGATCATGGAATTTTGGATTCATGACTTGGTCTTACATTTGTTTATGAGATGGTTGAAATCTTTGTACGTTTGAATTCTTCCCTTCTCCTTTCAATTAATGCATGTTATATGTTAAAGATTTAAAACCATGTTTTGGTATCATGCATATCTAAGAAATATTGATGTGACAAATTGAATAAGTTGAAAATGAATGATGATTTTTCTCTTGAATATAACTTGTGATATTTTTTTTATATAAATCATCATTTTGATTTCTCGACATTCGATACATGAGATTTTATTATAAATCAAAATTTCTCATTAATCTATCTTCTACGATTTTACTTGATATTCTCTTGAGAGGATATTTTCTAAATGAATCATGATTTTTCCTTGTGAGTTCTTGGAGTTATTACTTGATTTTTCTTTTAAAACAAGATCTCTTCTTTGTACTCCTATGATTTTTCTTGATATTTTATTTAAAAAAGATATTTACTATATGAATCATGTCTTTTGGTATTCAAATGATTTTATCCTTCATGACATGATTTCTTTGTATTTATGGCTTGCATGGCTTAAAATGTTTTGGTATGATGCATGCAATGATGAAATATTCATAAAGTTAAAATGATGTATGCAATACTTATGATAATGATGTACATGATGTATTTATTGCATATGATGTGTATCATGAATGCTTTAAATGATGAATGTTTGGTATCATGATCAACATGTTGATAAATGCTTGAAAATTTTAATGTTTGAGTATGATTGATTTATTTTTCGGTATCGTGCATGAAAAATAAGGTTATTGAAATTGTGTATATTTTAATTTAAATATATAATGATGCACAAATAAGAATGATACTTACCTTTGTCATAATATGAAAATTGATATAAGGGTCTTCCCTTCTTTTTGACAATGACAAAGGGGAAACAAGAATTTCTAGCGTGGACATCATGAAAAGAGGCAAACTAACTAACTTGCACAATTCAAGATGGAAGCAAAAATTGCACTTCTCAAAAGAGAAGATACAAATGTAACATTTGCCAAATTGTTTGCTTGCCTCATGTAAAACATTATCTCTTGCTAGATTGGCATTTTTGCTAGCTTGTATGTTGCAAAACTTGATCACTTTTTCAAACATGTTGCTAGCTTACACTTTGCAAAGAAAGCAAAAATGACACTTCTAGAAGAAAGAGCTTGTTATTTTGAACATCACAAGCTTGCTTATCTTAAGAAACAAAAATTACAAAAGTGCTATCTTGCCTATCTCAAGAAGCAAAACTTGCAACTTGCACATTGCAGTAGGAAGCAAGAATTATGAGCTTACACAAGAAAGATATCTTGCATTTGCTTTCGAAATTTTTGCTAGCTTGTATATTGTGAAACTTACATATCGTAAAAATTGCTAGCTTGTAGTCTAAAGAGAAGCAAAAAGTTGCTATCTCAAAAGAAGCAAATGTGCTATCTTGCCTATCTTAAGAGGCAAAAATGCTAACTTGCACATCTAGCAAAACTTGACAAATTTGCATATTTCAAGAAGCAAGAGTTGCTTTCTTGAACATCTCAATATTGCTAGCTTGCATGATGTAGAACTTGCTATCTTGAACATTACCAAAAGTGCTATCTTGTATGCTGTAAAACTTGCATATCTAAAACTTGATAGCTTGAATGTCCTAAGCATGATGCATTACTTGCTAAATTTTCTAGCTTCAAAACTGCATGATGATAAAACTTAATATTATGTTTTTTATGCAATGAGTTGAACTTATATTACAAACACAAAGAATAGTTGTACTTCTCCTTTTTGTTGATGACAAAGGGGGAGAAGTATGTTGATGACACGATATGCATGAGTTCATAATGACGTGTTGCAAGTATTCATGATGAATATTGCAATGACTTGAATTCAATTTGAATTCAAGGTTCTATCAATATGGCATATTGATAGGGGGAGTTTGTTTAAACTCCGGGAGTCAAGTTTAACTCCGTCATCAATTGGTTGTCATCATCAAAAATGGGGAGATTGTTGAATCTCGTATTTTGATGATGAAACCAATTGATAATTATGTTTATGTTTAACTGCATTTTAAGTGATGCAGGTCTACTCGATCAGGATTAGACAATTAAGGCAGGAGGAATTGACGTTGCGCCGGAGGAGATCACGTTAGGATATTGGATGGCAGAAGGCTTCAAACGTCGGGCATTGGGCCAAGAGCAGAATTACGCCAAGGATATCGGCGTTGCGGAGGTCAACCACCGATTGGGCAACAAGCCGCAAGAAAGGACGATGCGCCGAAGAATCGGACGAAGCGCCAACCAATGACGTACCGGGCAACAGAATGTCAATTCGCGTTGTAATAATTGTCTAGATCAGAGTAGAGTTTTAGCTTGCGTGTGCAAGATTAACTAAGATAACGACGAAGACATAAAGCAAAACAAAGTGTCGGAGTCAAGCACGAAGGATTCATTGCGAGTTCAAGAGTTCGACGGAAGTCCGAAGGTTCGTCGGGAATGCTGCCGGAACTAGCCGAGAATGAGTAGGGAGCTTGCCGAAGGGTTTTTCGGAAGCTCGCCGGAAGGTTCGTTGGAAGTTCGCGGAGCTCGCCGAGAAAGATCGGAGCTTGCTGAAGAAGCTCGTTGGAACTCGTCAAGATCAAATCGTGAAGTCTAGGAGCTTGCCGGGAGTTTGCAGAATAGTTTCCGAGACTTTATCGGAAGACCGTCGGAAGTTCGTCGGAAGCTCGCCGGAAGAAGTCTTGACTTACGGACTTTGTAATAGCTTAGAAAATGTCTTTAAATTCGTAGTTAGCACATTAATTAGGGTTAAGATTAGGTGTTAATCCTATAACCCAAGTAGGGGCCAATTAGGCCCGAGTTCGGACTGGTTTGGGCCAAGTTTGGAGCCCAACCAGTGAGCTGAATTGGCCTAGGCGGTGGCACCGCTTGGCTGGGCGGTGGCACCGCCAGGATCGGGAACATAAGAGAATTCAAATTTTTGGAGCCCAAATTTGAATCCTCTTGAGGCCTATAAATACCCCGCAAGTCTCAGCTAAGAAGATAACTTTTTGAGCAGCAAGTGGTTGAGAGAAAAGTCTTATAAGAGTCTTTGCTAGTCTTGTTTTCAATTTGCTAGTGTTCACCTCCTTCTTTCTTGCTGAAAATCTATAAGAGAGTGAACCGCTTGTAAAAGTTGTAAGAGGGGTTTTTACCCTTCCCTTTCAAGAGATTTGCTAGTGGAAGGTGGGAGCCTCATCGAAGAGGGGCCTCGCAAGTGGTTGTAGGTCATTTGACCGAACCACTGTAAAATCGGCGTAATCTCTGGTTTGCATTTACTTATTGTCATTTATATTACTGCAAACCATTTGCACTTTAATGATATACTGCTTTGTCTCCGTCTTGCTTATCTCTTCAAGTTAAAACGCAATCGAAACGGTTTTAAACGAAAACATTGCTTTTATCGTACGAAGTTTCCGAAAAGTGTTTAAATCGTGAAAAGTTTATTGCACTTCACCGCTGCACTAATTCACCCCCCCCCTCTTAGTGCCGCTCCGATCCTAACAGTAGCTTGATTAACTAACTTATTTATCAAAATCATGATATTCAAAACGATAATTGATGAATAGAGAAAGAGTTTTTAGTGCCAATTTACAAAAATAAGGGTAACATACAAAATTATTCAAATTATAGAAGAATTAAAAGCATAAGCCATATTGTAAAACTTTAGAAAAGAGTTATTGAAAATAGGATAAGACTTGAAACAAATATATTTGAAAATCAATTTGGTTTTATGCCTAGAAGATCAATCTTAGAAACTATTTATCTATTAAGACAATTAATGAAAAAGTATAGGGAGAAAAAGAAAGATTTGTATATGATTTTTATTGACCTAGAGAAAACCTATAATAAGGTTCCAAGAGATTTATTATGGTGGATTTTATAAAAGAAAAATGCATCCACTAATTATATTGATGTTATTAAAGATATGTATGATAATATAGTTACTAGTGTTAGAACTATAAGAAGCGTGTCTAGCGAGTATCCTATTAACATAGGATTATACTATGAATCCACATTAAGTCCCTAGCTTTTCACATTGATTATGGATGAACTTACTAATCACTTATATAATAGACTTCTTTGGTGTATGTTATTTGTTGATGATATTATCTTAATTGATGAGAGCCTAAGTGGAATTAATTATAAACTTGAGTTATGAAGGCAAGTCCCAGAAACTAAAAGTTTTAGATTAAGTAGGACTAAATTGAATATATATATATATATATATATATATATATATATATATAAACTAGGCAACGTCGCCTCGCGTGGGGAAGGAAAAGGTGACGTCACCGAGACGATGCGACATCGCCTTTTAAATAAATAAATAAATAAATATATATATATATATATATATATATATATAGTGATTCTAAAAGTAGACATGAGAATATAATTAAATTGGATAGACAAAAGATCCTTTTAAATAAAAGTTTTAGATATCCTGAATCAATTATTTAATAAGATAAAAAGATCGATGAAGAAATAATTTATAGAGTAAAAACAGGATGATTAAAATGGCAAGGGGCATCAGAACTCATGTATGATCATTGGATACCTTTGAGATTAAAAGATAAATTTTATAAGATAGTTGTGAGATCAACAATACTTTATGAATATGAGTATTATGCAATTAAGAAAAAACATATATAAAAAGTCTGTGTTGTCAAGATAGGAATGTTGAAATGGATATGTGGAGTTACTAGAAAAGATAAAAGAAGAAATACTTTTATTTGTAAATATCTAGGTATTACTTTGACAGAGGATAAGATAAGAAAAAATCATTTAAGATGATATGGGCATATGCTGATAAGACTTCTGAATGAGGTAATAAAAAAAGATAAAATAATTAATATTAATAGTACGAGAAGAAATAAAAAAAGATTTAAAAATATTTTAATAGAAACTATATGTACTTTTAACTTAACTAAGCATGTGACTTTTTATAGATCTCAATGAAGACAAAAGATTCATGTAGCCGACCTCAAATAGTTGAGACTCACGACTTTATTCTTGTTCTTGTAGTCAATGCTATTCATACTGTCACAACTCGGACATTACCCATGTGTCCTTCCAAAATCCACAATTTGGATAAAATAAAGTCAACAACTTTGAAAGCAATGCAACTACACACAAGGAGAGAGACTCCAGAAGTTATCCTAACCCTTGTACCTTGACATCATACAAAACCTCGTATCCATTTCCAAACGGTGCAAACACCCATTTCTAAGCCGGGAACAGACCATGCAGTCACGGGCCAAAGAGAAACAAAAATCTCTCAATTAAAACAAAATACCAAAGAAGGACCTTGTTTGATACACCAAACAAACATGTTCGTACCATTAACCTAAAGAACGCACGATGAAGCACTTTAAGAAGCTCGAAAGCTCACAACTTATGTCGCTTAACACAAAGGAAAGCCTTACGTCCACTTCTCGGATCATCAAATTCGCAACTTTAGCAATCAAACAACCAAAAAGCGAAATCAGGATATCGAACTAAAGGGACAGCCATACCACTAGAAGAAGCCAAAGGAGAGACCTTCCCACGGCCAAGACAGTCTCCCCCACAAGGAACTCCACCGCGAAGGGCAGCAGCTCCACTACTCTCGCTTCGACACGACGCCTCCATATTTATAAACCAAACACCAAAATGTGTAAGAGCAGCAAATGAAAATGCAGCGAAAGAGAAGAGTACGACGACAATCCTAGGAAATAGAAAAAATCAAAACAAAACATGAGGAGTATCACACACCGAGGTCAAAGAGGAGGGAAGGGGTATGCTACAGCAGATGATTTCTCGTCGGGGCGTCTTGTGAGGTGTGCGCTTTGGGTTAAGGTTTAGGGCGATTGGGGTTCGAGTGAGGATCCTGTACAAATCTATCATGGGGACCTACGAAGGACGCTCACTTGTTCTACGCAGAGTCAACGGACGGTAGGGTTTTGGAATTCGAAGGACGAGTAATTAATAGAATAATTGGAGAGGATCCCATCTACTTTTACGATTTTGAGTCCCTTCGTTAAGGCCTGCATCCAACCCGCACCTACGTGTAAATAATTAAATCATCACTACCATAATTTCTTTTATCTTTTCTTTCGAATTAATAGTGATAAATTAATATTTTATCATTATTGGTAGAGTATAAGGAATTATCTCACTAATTTATAAACTCTTATTCTTTTAATATTAAATTAATATTTCATCATCATTGATGTAACTCATATGCTGGTAAGAAATTATCTGTTTTAAATGTGCATGTATGAATTTATATTTTCAGGATTCATAAATCCCAAAAGACATATTTGATAGTGAGAATGATTGGACAAGTTTACGAGTCTTTCATTTCCTTACTTTTCGATTAATATGAAACTAAATATATTTATTAAATAATGATTATAATTTGAAATAATATCAAATAGTGAGATGGTGGTTTGTCCTTTTTTTTTTTTATTAGAATTTTGAATTGAATAATCGTATTCTTCTTTTCATCGTTCAAACTAATATATATTACTTATTACAGTTTATTGGACCAATATCAACCCGTAAGATAGAAGATTTAAATATAATATTAAAAAATAGGGATCATATATCTATTATCGGACGTTGACGGAGGATCCGAACGCAATCGGATCGGTTGATGAATAGGGATTAGGATCCGCATCAGGATGTTCACATTGGATTCCGGATCGGGTTCGGGATGATAAGTCACAGTGCCGTCTCCGGCAATAATTGCAGCTCATGTCACTCCACTAACCCATCACATATGAAACAAGAGAAAGAAGGCTGTTCTGCTCTTCCCAGAATACCCCTCGACCGCAATCGCGAGGACACGAAGAAAAAGGCCGATAGCATCAGACGGCTCACAACACCCAACGTTTCCGATCACGTGCTAACCCGCCTATCTCATCATCATTTCTCTCGTCCAAGCAACGATCCGCGTACGCCCTCGTTCGTCACCCGTCCGTATGCGTTCGTGATGATTGGAAATTTCCCTGGGCCTACAACGTGGCCCGCCATTCTTTAACAGGGTAAGTGAGTGCGTAGGAATGCATTTTTTTTGTTCGGATTCAATTACTGTTTTACCCTTTCCTTTTTTTCCTCTCCCTTCCTGTCGAGTTGCAGAGGGAGCAGAGCGCAGAGAGCAAGAAAAGGTCAGAGCGAGGGACCAACCGGAGAAAAGGAACTCAACAACAGAGTGGAGGGCTAAAATCCCTAAAAATCTCTCTCTTCGTTATCTATTTCTTCTTCGTCTTCTCCGCTTGCTGTTTGTTTCGTCCAATCAAATCCCTCTTTGTGGCAGCCGAAACCACACTCTCGTCTTTCCAAAACCCTTCTCTCTTCCCGTGTTCTGTGGCTCCGCGGTGGCGGGATGAGGTAATGGGGGAAAGGTAGGAGGGACGGTGGGCGGCCATGGACGACTCCTGGCTCGCCAAATGCGTGGCGCCGCCGCCGCCGCTTCCGCCATTTCCGGCTCCGGCTTCGACTCCGACTGTGCCGCCGCAGCAACTGCCCCTCCCGCAGGCGTCCGCGGGTCAGGTATCCTGCTTCTTCCTCTTCGAGAGGTGGGGAGGGGGTTAGCATCAAGAGTTGGTGAAGGTTGATTCTTTTCGTGGGCGATGGGGGTTTTGGTGGATATTCGTGCAATGCATGCGTCGTTTCTGGCTGTTCGGTGCTGTTATGGTGGCATTGGTTGGAACAGCTCTTTTGATATTATTGTAACTTTACGCCCACGCTGCATGTCTTTACATAGAGTGGTATTAACGGAGAAGTCGCTGGGAGTATTAGGTGGAGCAACTTCACTAGCACGAGACCAACATACTCTGGCAGCGTGTTCGTAGAATTCTTGGGCTTTAACTATGCCACAAATATATCATGCTCTTAAATTTCTGCCTATAGGAGCTTTTTCTACTTAACATTGTAAATCCTTCATGAATACAAGCCGTCTATTGCCAAGATCATCAGATATCGCGAATGAGGACCTTTTGTAATAGCAGGAACTGTGTACATCTGTAAGCTGAACAAACATATGCTCCAAGCCATGCAATGTATGACCATGTAGCGATATGGATAGAAGTATACTGTATAATTCTGGTTTCAAATATGCAATAAGTTTCAGATTGTTGTTTGGCCCTGAGAGGGGCATCTAAATAAATGTGAAGCATAAATTTGCCACTGCTTTAGTCTTTCTCATTGTTTTTTCTCTCATATGCAAGGCAAAAATAGGACTAAACTTGTTTTCAACCTTTTCAGAGGGAAAAATAAGATTTTTCTGGAAATGTTTGATAATAATAAACAGCAAAAGCACATAGATTGACACTCTTGGGAGGAATAAGAAAGAACTTACATGAGATATAGAGGGGTATTGTGGTGAACAAACTCCAGGAAATTTAGGTTTTATGTATGGAGTTTCTCGAGTAGGGTTGTTTGACATTGGGAGGGTCTGGAAGGTGCTTAGTGCAATTAGATGAATGTGCAAGTGCACCCACTGTTATAAATCCATAATCATTGATTAGAATGAGCACCTATCTGATGGATTTTTTCTATCCTTTTTTCAGATATATGTATTCTTTGTTATTTCTGATTATGTGACTCATTTTTTATTAAAGTGATGATGTTACATGCCCTTAAGATAAAGGGCTAGCATTTAAATGCTGGTTTGTGTAATACTGGGTGCCCAATAGACTTGTATGGTATGCCATACAATACATAAAGTTGAAGTTTTTGTATGAATTTATGTACATGGTTAACAGCATTGTCTTACTCTGCAGGTTTCTATGAATTTACGCCATCATTTCCCTTCTTTTCTGGCACAAGAGGCTGTTTTGAAGGATCAAGTAAGAAGTCAAGAGGCTTCGGCTAGTGATACATTCAACTTAAGTTCCTACAGATTGGGGAAGACAGAGCTGGGTAATTCATTTCTTGCTCTTTTGTCTGGCAAGTTTTCTCAGTTGCCAAATTCAAGAATGGATGTAGCCAAGCCTCAAGTTAGCAATGATGATAAGATTCTAAGTGGTAGCGGTTGTGTGGTCCCTTCTATAAATATCCCACCTCTGCCTGAAAATCATGGAGATAATGCCCCAGGAAATTGGAATGAGCTTTCGTCTTTTGTTGCATCGAGGCCGTCTGTAAATTCTGCTTCGGTACATAATAGTGCTCAAGTTGCAGGGAATTCTTACCATGATATGGACTCTATTGAACTAGTTTCCCCACAATTATCTAAGTGTAGCAATACAGGATTTGCATTGAATTCTACAAGGAGTGGATGGCTTACTTCAAGTAAGTCAGCAAATGGCAATAAGCATGCAACCATGGATGTTCAAGCTTCACGAATTGTTTCATTTGAAGCTAAGCCTCCTGTTTCCAATAACAATTCTCCGTTTCTTAGAGGACATCCTCTTGTCTTCTGCAGAAACACTGGTTAGTATACCACTTGCTCTCTTCACTAAGTTGTGGTTGACTTGCATAAATTATTTCTGTTTCTCTACGTACATCAATGATCTTGTTGACATTATGTTATACATCTCTGTCTGATGTTTTGTGTAACATAACTTGATAACAACTAGCTAAAATTCATAAAAGTGCTTTCTGACATCCTGACAGTTGGGGAATTATTTATGGGCAACAAAGGACTTTTTGAAGTTATATGCTTTTGTCATAGCTGTCGCATGTCTGTCGCCAAATTTTGTGAGGTAGCCTTGTAAAGAATCAGAAACTTGTGATTCTTCTCATGTTGGGCTTTTCCTTTGTCACTCTCATAGGGAGAATGGTCTTCTTCACATGTTTTTCTTGCAGCATTCTGGATCACCTTCAGCGAACCCTGGTGAGGCTGTCTATATGGAGAATGGAATGAGTATATCACATTGGTGCAAGCTATGCTTAGGGGTAATGCTTTCACAAATTTCATTTTATGGAATTCTCGAGAAGTTTTCATTTATATTACTGTACATAGAATCTGTAATCCACTAATGTCTTTTCTTTTTATGCAAGTACTCCTTTGCTGAAGCAACAGTTTCAACAGATGTTCTTGGAGTTAGGGTTAGAATCAAATTAATTTAGACTTGCAATCAGTCTCTTGACAAAGCGAAGCCTGTGCCCCATGTATGAGCATTTTCTAAAACATTATATCACCTGAAAAATAGATGCAAGTTTTCCCATGCTGAGGTTGAAAAGCTTCTCTAATGTAACATGTAGAATCTATCATCTCTTTGAGGTGTCTATACACTACTTTGTCACGATGATCAGCTCCCTCTTGTTCACTTTTGACTGCTTTCTCTGCTTCAAACTAAAAAGTTAAATATTTATTGTAGGCTGTACTGAATCATACTCATATTTGCTGATTGCTTAAGGATATGAGCATCATCATTCACAAGCACACTGAAATTATCCTATTGTATGCTCACATGTACTGCTGCCAAATTCTTTGTAGATTTTCATTTTTCAGCTGCCCATTGTTCAATGTAGATGTGCACCATTATCTTTGTATTAGTAATTATTTATGACCTTTTGAAAGCTTAATATATAGTACATGCGAGTTGCCTGTTGACAGCTACTGACAAATTTGTGAGGAAGTGGTCAGCTGATTCAAATCTCTCTAGACAGCACTACTAGTCATCCTGGTTTCCTGTGTTAAGCTGGATGTGTAGGAAATAAAAAAAAGGATTTATCTTTGTGATAAGATTCTGATCTTCATTCCAATGCTAGAAAATGGACTTTTAGCTCCTTAATTTTGCTAACCAGTAAGATAATTATTCTGCTTCATACATCATTTTATGGTTTCCATATGATTTATGTTTTATGAAATATAACAAGAAGTGTTATCCTGTAATTTTGTAATGCCACAATGATGCTAAGTTAAATAGCAATGCAAGCATATGTGCAATTGCAACACTCTTCATATGTGGGACTAATATCTAATCAACCCAAAAGTGTACCATTTGGAATCTTCCTAGAAGGGTGGTGCAAAATAGTTACAATCTAATGGTACCATGTTTCACAATTGAAAGTCTTGTTTTCTCATTGCAAAATTTATTAGTAACTTTAAACTGGCTTCTTGTTCTCTTATTCATTAGATTCTGGCACCAAATGATATCAGTGGATGGGAGTGGACAGGTGGCTCATCAACAAAAGGTGTCTTTTTTGGTTCCAAGGCTAGTAATGCTCCAACCTTGGTAAATAACATTGGGACAATCAGTGATATCAAGTCATTTGGTGGATCTTGGAGATCTGCAGAACCTTTGAATAATAGTGTTGTACCTAGTCATCCATACACAATGGTAGGGCACACTGCCCAGGAGAAATCTGTAAACAAGGTACAAGATAATGAATATCAGAGGTACAATTTGGATGGATGTAATCTTTTCCAAGAGAAGATTCACAGTTCCGAGCAAGTTATCAAGCCTGTTCTGTCAAAGAACCAGTCCATGCAGATAGCGAAGCAAAGTCCTACTTGTGTTGGTTCTGAGAAACTTCATTCAACTCTATGTAAGGGAAAAGAAATTATCGACCATCATTTAGATACTGATGGTGTCAATTACAACACCAAATTTGTAGATCAATCTGTTGCCCTACCATGTTTGTGGGCCAACAATTCTGTAAACCATGGTTGTGATATCAGCAGTAACAACTTCTCCATTGATACGTCTCTTGCTGATAAGGATGGCGCTTCAAACATAGAATTGAGGCTTGGTCAACCATCTCAAAAATGTCATATATTTGCAGGTTCCTATCCAACACCTGTGCTGGAATTTGGAGCCACATGTAACCCAAAGAAGCCACACTTTCATCAGCAACTAAAGCAACAAGGTAACTTTGATGGTTAGCATTCTTTTCTTTTTATATTTTGATTCATTCTGTTTCAAGTGTTTGTTATCGGTTAATTGTCATCTGTTACTGGAGAGTTGGATAAGCGCTTTGTCTTTTTGCAGTTGATAATGCCTATGATAGAAAGAAGACTAGTCAAAGTCTACATTTCACTGCTTCAGAGACATTATGTTCAAATAAAAGACTCGAACGGCATGCAACTACAGCTGTTAATACTTACAATCATTCTGAATCAGAAGATCTGAGTCGCAGTGCAAACAAGAATCCACTGATTTCACTGTTTCTCTCACACCTTGAGGGGAACAGTACATCTCTTTCTCTTGATAACTTTTTTAATAGCAGCGATCATCTTCCATCTAGGGTGCCTAGTGGTGACTCTCCTGTTAAACTTAAAGTTTCCAATCCTGTAGGAGATGCAACTCATGGTATTGAAAGAAAATCTGAGGCAAGTAAGTTGGATTTTCTCAATATCTTAGATGAAAGAAAGAGCCTTCTGGCTGCTGATAATGGCATAGTGAAATCTGTGTGCATAGTGAAAGATAACCAAATTGCCAATACTAGAGAGATTGATACATCTTTTAGTAAGAAGTGTCCTCAAATTAGTGTATCTGTGGATGCTAGCCAAACTTCCTTCTATCCAGATCAGCTGTCTGGCATGTTACAGAAACTTGGTGGTAAAATCCCCAAGCAACATGATTTAGCCTCTGTCTCAAACAAGGATTACTGTAATCATGCCGTTCATGGATCTTCCGATCCAGTTCCTAGTGAGATGGTGGGTCATGATTCTTTGAACTCAGATATTCCAATGAGTCTGGCTTCGACATCCCTGTGTTCGCTGGAACCAAAGAAAAAGGTTTTAAATACAACCCAGCATTTGATGGATGTCAACTTGAAAAATTTTGCTTTTAGGCACATGGTTGGTTTAACTACACAGAAAAGTTCTACTTCCCTTAAAAAAAGTCCCCAACATCACAAACTATGCTGTTTGTCATCCATGGAACCTCAACTTGATGGTTGTCAGGATCTGGAAATGCAGAGAGATGCAGGGGAAGGAAATTACTGCAGAAATTACCATGAAATCTCCAAAATTGCTATAAAATCTGTACATTCATGTCCAAGTTGTCAATCTGGTCGTGGTATGGATATTTTTCCTGGTCATCCTTGTCATACAGGTCTGTATTATATATAATTGAGATATCTGTTTTAATTACTAAAACTGGTGATTGTTCATATGCTTTTAAGTTACTATACATGCATTGAATAGTTATGTTCTTATGTTGATGAATATGCAGGTTCAACTAGATCCTGCAATTGCACTGGTTCAACACAAAGAGTTCCACTAAGTTCTGAAAAATACTGTAAAAGGTTTTCTACTTGCTGCATTTGTGATGTTGATGAGCAACCTTGTTTGAGGTGGTACCATCTACTTCTGTAGTGCTCTTGTATGTGTTAGTGGACTTTGTATGAGATAAGCAACTCCCAAATGATCATCTAAAGAATTTTTAAGAAAGCCTTTCTTAATGGAGCATAAAAGAGTCACCGGATCTGGATTTTATAGCAGACATCTTTTTATAGTTAGCTTAAATTGAACATAATGTGGACCCTATATGTGAGTGTTGATGCATATACACAAGTTATCTTTTCATGAGCATGCCTGACAGCTGCTCTGTTTTCTTATGAGCATGCTCATTTGGTATAAATTTGCCATACTCTTGGTTTGGTAATTAAATCAACTTTGACATTGTCGATTTTCTGTTTTCCTGATTGGTTCTCATGCTTCAGTAAGTAATTCTTTTTGTTGAAACCTTATGTGGGACATTGGCATGGAACTGCTGTATGCAGGACATGTTCCTTGCCAGTACTATCTATTTCATAGATTCAGCCAATGTTGTTAGGGCAAGTGTAAATTAACTCCCATCTTCTTGGTTAGTACTATTGTTAATCACTTCATAACATACAATACATTAAATGACACATGACGCACTAGTGGACTTGAACTTGAGATCTATCATTTATACATGGAAAACAATCCAATAACCTCGGATATCTCAACAGAGACATAAATGGGTAGTTGACTATATATATATGTGTGTGTATCTTCATCTTTAGAATACACGTAAATGCACAGATACAAGCAGTAAATCTACATTGGTTTCTGATCATTTTTTAGTAATATGACACTATAACTTATGTTGTTGTTATATGCTTTTTGGTTAGGAAAACATTATCTAGGAAGCATATTGTAGCTGTTAGCTTTTGTTATTGTTGTTCATTTTATATCTTGTAAACCTTTTTCATCATGTTTTCATGCTTTATTTTGAATAATTATTTTTTATCTCTATCCCAGTATAGTTCTTGGATGTACTATTAATGTCCAGATGGATGTTTAAGCATATCTTTCCTCACTCTTGATCTCTACCTCAGATTGGGGAGGCTGGGAAGCAATTGTTTCACTGGTAGTCTTAAGCATGGAATGTGCAATCACAAAGAACATAATTCTTGCTTATCTCAACATTGCTGCTCCTCTGTACTTCCATATTGTGTTTCAGGCTTCTGTACGTCAGGTGGTAATAAAACTTTTCATGCCTTAAGTGAACGAAGAGTTTGTGGGCAAGCTAAAGTAATGCATGCCACTCCAGACCATGATAAGGATTATTTAATACCAGACAGAAAAAGAATTTGTCTAGCTCATTGTGGTTGCTCTAAGAATAAGTTTGTTCCAAGGAATGATCAAAAGACATCCTTTTGGAGAGATGTTCCAAAGAAAGTGTATGCCGATGCTGATATCTCTTCTACTTTCAAGATTGCACAGGCACTGGAAACCACAAAACGTATTGGTGATCAACTTGATGATTGTTCTCCAGAGTTTGATGGAACTCGTCAATCTTCCCAGTCAACGAGAGCACAGAAGATGTTTAATATGTCATCTGGATCATCTGCTCCTGTTGTAACTGAGGTTTCAACTGAAGTTAATAATTTAACTTCTTGTGCAGCAAATATTAGAACTACAAATATGATCCATGATCTCTTGGTGGATGAAGGATCAGGGAATGAGAAATGTGGCTCATCTGATGAGGCTGTTGGTGGTGGGGAGTGTGAGGAAACCATTCACATAATGGGTAAGGTGGATGTAGCTACACCTGGGTTCCATCATTTGGCGGGTCATTCTTCTGTTGGCCTTATTGATGAACTTTGTTTGATGAGTCCATTGAAAACCAAGAGGGTTAGGAATATGAATAAATGCTGTGCAGATCAAGAGAATGTCAATAAGAATCTGAATTTTGAAAGGACACCTAAAACAGCTAATAGAAACGAGTCTATGGAGCTCAATGGACCAGATATGTTAATTCCATTATCTGATTATGCTTTTCCTTCTGAAATCCCTAATAATCTCAGACATTTAGAAATTGACCATTCTCGATCACAAGGAGAAGTTTCCCCACAACCTGTTAGTGTGAAGAAAAAAACACATCTTTCTACTTGTGGATCTTCAAGTGTTAAGAGAAAGAGGTCATCACTGTCCTGCAACAAGTCTAACTTCGAAAGATTCAGTATCCAACATAAATTGCAGGAGGACATTGAAAAGCGGATCCTGGATGATGATCATTCTCTTAGTAGAGTTGAGACTTCTAGAAAGAAGACAAAGCAAGTTTTGGCTGCATATTTGAAACAGGAAAATTCTACAAGAACTGGAAAACCACCCAAATATATGTCATTAAACTGTATTGGTAATACTTTTAGCAATATTAAGACTACTTTGCCTAAGAAAAGCAGGCCTATTGTATGTGGAAATTCAGGTATCATCTATTGTGGGGAAACAGATGGTGATCAAAAGCCTCCAAAGATCATTTCCCTTAGTTTGATACTAAAAAATGCTAGGAGGTGTAGCACTGTTGAAGTCTATAATACCAGTTTGGGCCTAGACAATGAATTATCATCTTTGAAATTATTACATGAGAAGGATATGCCAAGTAGTTGTTCTGAGAATGGGCAAAATCCAAAATTTCTTCGTATATCAGGTGAAAATAAAGGATATTCCAGCAAGAATGGTGGATATTTGGATACTTTGTCAGCAGGAAAGGAAACAGACTCTGTCCTGGGACCTGGTTTGCATCCTAAACAATTAAAATCCCAGTCAAGACCAAAACAGAAGGATGTTCATACACAGAGTCTCAATAGATTCGGAGCAAAACATAGACACGCAACAAAGAACTCCTGCTTATCAGCTTCTGGAATCAATGAATGCTCAAAATCGATTGAGGCAGAAAATGAGCTAAATGATTTTCCGTCAACTACTGTAGGTAATGTTTTAGTATTTGAATAATCTTGCACATAAGATTCTTGCCTGTTGCCTGTGGTACAGTTGTTTTCTGTTTTCTAGGATCAGTGCACTTGTCAGGATCCATCTGATTCCATTGATATAAATATTTTTGTGTCATGTAATTTCTTTCCCATTTTAAAGATGGAGTGGAACATCAAAATGAGAAGCTTCATCCAAGGGAGATTTTAGAATCTGCATTGCCAACAAATATTCCATCATTTGCCAAGCTTAAGAACAATCAAGATCATGCTGGCAAGCTGTCTCAAGTAAGCAGAAGAAGGTAGATAGTCGCATTGGATTTCAATTGGATCTAGATATAATGATGTTTAACAAACTCTGATTGGACCTTAAGCTTTTCCTTCTCTATTTGTCCTAATAAATTTGTCAATGTAGATGCAGCCAAGGGTACAAATTTCCCTCCTTTCTTTTGAACTCAGATTCATTTTGTTGTGTCTGTGGAAGCTCAAATCAAGACGATGCTAATCATTTGATAGAGTGCAATGACTGCTTGATTAAAGTGTGTGACATAGAAAGTGTACATTCGATTTTGTTTAATTTTTATTATTTTTCTTTATTTGGCATATTTTTGTGTAGGTTCACCAGGCTTGCTATGGTGTTTCAAAAATTCCAAAAGGGCATTGGTCTTGTAGGCCATGCAAGGCCAACTCCCAAAACATTGTAAGCAACTGGCAGATGCTATTTCTAAACATGCTAATGTCATCCTCAGTTATAATCCCTTTATAGTTTCTGGTTCTTTATGATTATTACTCATGTTCTTGTGCCTTTATTTATGTAATTTCTTTGTGACAATAATTTGAGAGAAAACATATACTTTTAAATGACTTTGATTAATCTATGTGCCTTTTTGTACCATGTTCCTTTTTTAAGTCCAAATTCATGATACTTGTGTGTCATGGATCATTGTGGTATACTATTTAAAATATTAAATTTGGAGATCTTATCTGATCTGTCATTTAGTTTTACATGGATATAAATTGGCCATCTAATCTGATCAATCTTGTTTTTAATATAAGCATAAACCAACTAAAAGCATAAAATTTCAACTGTTCCTACTCAAGATTTTTTCAAGAAATGGCCAAAACAACAAAATCACTGGACTAAGGAAAATAAAGTTACTAGAATGCATACTTGAGAATCCTTCAAGAAAAGGTCAAAACAACAATAATACTGGTCCCTGAACAAAAAGCCAATGAGAATGTAGTAAGTATTCTGCTGCATTGTTATTTAACCTACTTGATCCATATTGACACTGCTTTAGAAGAAATTGAAGAAATATACTTTAGAATGCATATTGAAACTGCTTTAGAAGAAATTGAAGCTGCCATTTTGACATTTTAAGTACATCTAGGTGTAGGTGTCACTATGAGAATTAACATATGTATAATTTTGTTTCGCATTTCACTTGGATATATCACTTGTGGCATGTTCCTGTTAGTGGGACACATATTGGCATTGGTGTATGAACTATTATTCCAATAATATTCTCAATGATCAACTAGATGGACATTTTGGCATTCATTTATCATTGCTTTATTATATATATATATATATATTCATATATATATATATACATATATACATATATATAAATATAAATAAATAAATAAATATATATATATATACATATATATATATATATATACATATATATATACATACATATATATATACATACATATACATATACATATACATACATATACATATACATATATATACATACATATGTATATATATATACATACATATGTATATACATATACATATATATATATGTTTATATATATCAGTGGTATACCTAATATCCATTCAATTTCTCTTCACTTTTATGGAGTCAAATTTCACTAAGCTTTTGGCCCATTTTTCAAAGATATTGTCTGACAGTGGTTGATTCTCTTAACATGTGTTGCCCAACTGTTAAAATCAGCAGCTCAGTTGACCAAGAACTTGATAGGTTTATTCCTTTAAATTAGAGAAGGAAAATGTGGTCAGCCCATAATTGCATTGTCACTTGTGTTTTTTTTCTTTACTTTTTTTCCATTTTGTACTAAACAACTGTATTCCATTCTGCAACTGTAACTTATATTTGTTTAGCTTCAATTGGGATACTACTTCCTTCTTCCTTTTAGTTATGAATAAGGTTTTAAATACCAGTCTGATACAAGTTTTGGTGATCTATTTAGACTGCCAATTTGGTATTAGTGTACCAGGTAGTATACCAACTGTATCCGCTGGCAATTGAATAATAATTATTAAAATAAAGTAGATAATTCATTGTCAAGGTACATGTTTGGTTACTGATATTTGGTCGGGCTGGTTAAATATTGGACAGTAGTCCGTAAATTTTTATTTTCTGGGGGTGGTGTTAGTGATTTTTCTTTTTTGTTTTGTTTTTTGGGGGGGGGGGGTGGGGGAGGGGGGGGGGGTGTTGATTTTTTATGTCACAACAGACTATCTGTTCTTTTTTATTAGTCTGTAATTTTTTAATAGCATCTGAATAACTTCAGTCATGTCACATGTGAGGTGGATTTATATATTTAATTCATTCAACTGCAATGAGATAAAAAAGGATGCTGATAAATTAATTTATTCCACTAACATTTTATTGTCATCTTTTTGGTGCATAAACAGGTTTGTGTTTTGTGTGGATATGGAGGTGGTGCCATGACACGGGCGCTAAAATGCCAAAATATTGTCAGAAGTTTGTTGAAGGCTTGGAGAGTCAGTAAAACATCCTACTCTGGCAAATCAGTTCCTTCTGAAAGTACAGAGAATGAGTTTTTTAATCCTAGTTCAGTAGGTGAAGTACCAAAGTTTGACAAATGTGGTTTAGCTCCTCTTGGTGAGATAATCTCCGATTTCTCTCCCAAAGCTGCTTTGAAATTGGATATGCAGATGCAAACCAACTTTCCTGAAAGCAAAAATTGCATGCCGGAAAAGTTTCAGACCCATAACAGCATAACTGCTGGAGTATTGGATCCATCCACTAAACAGTGGGTTCATATGGTTTGTGGACTCTGGACACCCGGTACAAGATGCCCAAACGTTGACACAATGAGCACTTTCGATGTATCTGGTGCTTTACCGGCGAAGAAAAATATTGTAAGTTTAAACTCACCAGGAGTAAGAGATAAAATCATAAAAATCTCACCATCCATTACTATTTGGTGAATGCATTCTGTAAAAAACTTTTCAGTAGCTGGAAAAATCTAAATCTTCTTACCAGTAGACTAGGTGAAGTATGTTCTCCATCAACGATCATTTATTTTTTTCTTTTGTGACCTTGCCCTGTTCAGGTTTGCTCAATATGTAACCGACCTGGGGGTTCATGTATAGAGTGCAGAGTTCCAACTTGTTGTATCCCATTTCATCCTTGGTGTGCACATCAGAAGGTATGTATACATACACAATATACCTTTTATACTAGCTTCTTGGCATACAAACTAATTAATTTGTTGATAATATAGTCTTTTATGTTATCCAGGTTCTCCTGTTGTACTTCTCATCAAAAGTAGCCAGCAATATTTTTCATTTTTTGTTTATCTTTGAATTTATTATTTTCTCAAACATCCTTTATCAATTAGCCAGCAATACTCATTAAAATTTTGTTTTCTTACACAGTTATATAAAATCTAAATTTTGACAAGTTTACTTGGATAGTCTGATTTTCAAGGGTCAAAGAGCATTGACATATTTTGATGTTTCTACATTAGATGACATACATCATGCACAATAGAGATTGGCAATAAATTGAATTCCTCAGCTTGTGCCTGCTTAATGTTTTGATGGTAGTCACACTTCGTTGGACTGTCGTGTCCAACTGACTTCTAGATTTCAAGTATTCATGCTCTTCACTTAGACACTTCTATTTGAGGCTTTAACCTCTATTTCTCATTCATATTAAACACACCTGCTAGTGAGGAAAGATACCATTTAACAGTTAAGTTGGAACTAATTGAGTTCATAATAACCAATAATTTTCTAGTGCATGTGCATCTTCCTGTTCAAGGTTTTTTCTCCCTTTTATTATAGACTAATTGTTATGCATATGAAATTCCAATAGACGGCTTGTTATTGCTGTTACAGCTGCGGCTGAAAGTTGCTCACATAGCATAAATATGGACTTAAAGAAAACAAACCTAGTGCATAAGACTCTGGGATCTAGGGAGGGTCAATGAAAGTAAACTTATATTTATAAACAAGATTTTCTTGTGACTTTAGTCTTGATCAAGGTTTTATGTACCAAAGCATACCGCTCGGTATAGGCGGTACATACCAGTCCAATAGAGGATTGGTATGGGCGGTACATTAGTATCCCCCAGTATACTGTGTTGATACACTCGGTATGTATTGTACCAATAGTTGATTGGTATACCGGTATGGATTGGTAATGCGAACTATGTTTTTGATAACCCAGGTCGCAAATAAATAACTTTATAATGATGTTAAAACTCATCCTCTAAAATGTATTAACTTTTCTAAGAGGATGATCTAGTGCATGAGATTCTTGCCAACAAAGGTTTGGGGGATAGTCAATGTAGTGAATCATATTGAATTATGTTGAATCATAAATATGGACCATACAGTTATAATGATTCTTAAAAAAAAAACAAAGTTGAATCTGTGGTGTGTGGCCATTCTTGGCCTGCCTTATATTTCACGTGATTGGACAAGTTGTTTATATACTATCAAGACTTTAGGTACTTGTACAACCATTAACATGATTCCAATGCACTTTATATAGATTTTTATACACATGCTAAAGTGGTGGAATATTGAATTGTATGGGATAAGATTATACATTGTATGGGATAAGATTATATATTCCATCACCTTATAGCATAATTGGACTATTTAGTTGCCTACAATACCATGACGTCTTGTGTTATTATTAACATTTATTTCATCAATAGGGTTTACTGCAAAGTGAAATTGAAGGTGATGACAATGAAAGGGTTGGCTTTTATGGGAGATGTCCACATCATGCAACTCTCAATAGTTGTCTTCCTGATAGTCATGTTATGGATCCTGAAGAAGAAAGTCCAGGGAGCAACGAATGGACATGTGCTCGCACAGAGGTAGTCTGACAACTTATTGGATACCTTTTTTGTTCTTTTTATGTATTTAACTTTTTCGCTAACCAACTAAACAGGGTTTTAAAGGTCGGAAAAGAGAGAAAGGATACAAACCTAACACTCAGAGACCCTGTGATAATGGAGTATGCATTGTTTCTCAGGAACAGATAAATGCCTGGCTTCATATCAATGGCCAAAAGTCATGTACAAGAGGTGTGGTGAGACAGCCATGTTCAGATGTTGAGTATGACCTCCGGGTATGTTTTAATTAGCCTGAAAATGTTTACTGAGATATATTCATACACTTACTCTGACACCTTGTTCATAAAAAATCAGAATATTGTATTCCAATATTCACACACTTTTACTTGGTAGTGTTTGGCACTAATTTAGTCATCATGTAAAAATCTTCCCCTACTTCTGAAAGGAACTTATAGAATGAAAATTGGTAGTGATTGTTGAAAAAAATCAATACAATTGTACACAACTGATACACTAGGCAACTTCAAGCTAGTTGCTTTTGCTTTTTTTCCCCAAATTTCTCCCTTGATCAGCTGGAGAAGTAAAGTACAAGCAATGCCAACCAAATCAGAAGGCCACCTTCAGCAACAGCATAGGAGTTCTAATTAACATATTTGTATCAGTAAATTTTATACCTGTTAATCTTGTTTGATTAGCAGTCTTTTAAAACCATGCATCATGTTGGTAAATTTCAGGGGACAGTATTAATGGAAGTGAATGAAATTTGTCATTGATAACCAATAAATTTGGCATAGTGTTAAGTGCTTTGTGTTTACTAAAGTATGTATAATAATTTATCTAGCTCTACTATTTTGGACTTATTTTCCTTCAATCATGATTATTGCATGTTCATAAGCATATATTTTTAAGAAAAAGATCTTTTTTAATTAATTTATAGCCATATTCTGTAATCTGGTTTTTCCACAGCATTTATAATATTGGCACATGTAAATGGAACACATGGTCAAATTTTTAACTTGCACATGACACCTATTTCTGCAAATTTATAGAAGTTTCCAGATCATTTTAGTACTTAGATGGAAACAGAGCATTATGATTCTATGCTTATGCAATTTATGGGAACAAGTACAGTGCATTAGGATATATGAAGTTGTCATGATATGCAGATTGGAGTGTTGTATCTTCACATATAGGTTTTCTTTTATTGTACTAAAGGTGTTTCCTTTTGAGAAGAAAAGGTACAATTTTTTTTGTACATCATATGCAAGGAAGAGGATTGATATTGAAATTTGCAAACAAATTCTTCCAGAGATCCTGATGACCATGCTTTTCCATTGGCATGCATGTGCTATGGGATTTTTTTTATCATATTTTCCAAATTAAGGTGTAAATCAGGGCTAGCTTTTGTCTATTAAAATCCCCAATTTTCTAGAAGGAACAGAGACTGAAATCTGTTACATTCCATGGTCAGTCACACCCTTAAAGCTTACTAACCCTCACATAATTCCAAAGCTTTTTGTTCTGGGGATGTGCATCTGCTGTGATTGCCCATGTAACTTTGCAGCAACCTCTTGTGACATGCCCTTAGCCGATGGAATGTGGATGAATCTGGTTCAGATGTATCAATTATATATAGAATTCTATTTATGCCAAGCTTTCATAAGAAAACTTCATTGTAAATGTACGTTATCCTGTTAGGTCTTCGCGGTCCCTAAGAATGTATGAACTTTCACACATTACGAGCTAGCCATTTAAATGTCAAAGTTCTGTTCTTGTCTTGAGTTAATCCTTTAACTAACTTGGTATTCTTATCTTGTCAGAAAGAATATATTCGTTACAAACAATCGAAGGGATGGAAGCATTTGGTGGTCTACAAATCAGGAATTCATGCTCTTGGTCTCTACACATCGCAGTTCATTGCCCGTGGAGCTATGGTAACTATTCGCAAACTATTTCTAGTGTTCAGGATTTGTTATGTTCTCCATTGTACTACTGTTAGTTTTGAAAGGATTGAACATTTGAAGGTCGTAGAATATGTCGGTGAGATCGTTGGACTGCGGGTAGCTGACAAGCGAGAAGCTGAGTACCAATCAGGAAGGAGAATCCAGTACAAAAGTGCCTGCTACTTCTTCAGGATAGACAAGGAGCATATCATCGATGCGACTCGCAAAGGTGGGATCGCTCGATTCGTCAACCATTCATGCCTGGTAATTGGTCTCATTTTATTCCCTATCTATATCGTTCCTTTGCTCCGTTCATGTACTTCTTCTGATCACCGAGTTATCTTTCTCTGCGTGCTGTTTGTTCAATCAGCCCAACTGTGTTGCCAAAGTGATCTCAATCAGGAACGAGAAAAAGGTAAGATGGATGATGATAACAGTACCTTTTGATGCAAACTTCTCAGTAAGAATGATTACCTTGGATTAATGCAGGTGGTGTTCTTTGCGGAAAGGGACATAAATCCAGGCGAAGAGATTACATACGACTACCACTTCAACAGTGAGGATGAGGGCAAAAAGATCCCGTGTTTCTGTAACTCAAGAAATTGCAGGCGATATCTGAACTAGTCAGCACTCGATTCATTCGTCATGAATGTTTGCATCTGGTTTGTATCATATGTAGATATAGTGCCTGGTTTCGCTCAATGTGCACACATTCAGCTTCTGAAGAACTAGTGGAATGTTGTTGAGTGGCTGCACGATCAGATTCACGGAAAGGAGTCAAGTTGGAAGTTTTTGTGTATAAGTGTGCAAACATCAATTTGAAGTTGATCGTTATGGAATGATGAGTCATGTTTTTCAGATGCTTCTTCTTCTTCTTCTTCTTCTTCTGTGACTGAACTCCACGAGTTGAGGCTTGCGATTCCATGGCAACATTCTTGATACCAATGTTTGCTTTTGTTGCTTTAAACAGGAGGATGGGTTTGTTTGGTCATTCAATTGGGGTGGAAACTTAGAGTTGGAATTGGTGTATTTTTATCGTAGAATTTTTGGATGGAGTAAGATGATGTTGCCAAGTAGAATGCAGTGGAACCGAGGTGGAAAAAATTGAAAAAATTGAAATCACTAATTTGTGGTTTTTGGTAGAACAAGAACAGCTCTTATCCATTGATTCAAAAATAAGGGAGAGAGAATGTGTTAGAATCTTTGTAGATTCTAAACTTGGGGTTGATTTTTTTACGGGATCGACCTTCTTGGAATTCTATAGGGGTTTTTCATTCTAAATTGTTGTTGTTACATAAAAGATTCATTTATTGTTTATGAAAATAGGAGAAATATATGATTATTTATAAGGTTTCTAAACCTTAATTCATATTTCTAACCAACTCCTAATATGACTTCTATTCAAGATTTTTATTCATTTATAACTTCTAATTTTTCTCTAAGAAATAATCTCATAACCTTAGTCGGCTTTTTCACCTCTTTAATAGGGGTCGACTTAGGTAGGTTTTATATGAATGTCTTTCTCAATTAGGACCTAATTCTCCTGGCTAGTCCTAACAAATTTGCCTTCTTCAAATCAGTCTTGTCCTCGAGGCTAACGATTCATGAATTTTGGGAATTTGATCTTCAAGTCGTCAAAATTCTCCCAAGTGACATCTTCTGTTGGTAGATTCACTCATTGTATTAGCACTTCAGTAGTGGGTCGTCGTCGTCGAGTCACAATCTGTCGATCAATAATGACACTTGGTTGGGTTTGGAGTTCTCCTTAGGTCATATTTGGTGGATGACTTTGGACTATTTCAAAGTACATATTTACAACTTCCGTCTGGCCGTCGGTTTGTGGGTGATATGCTGTACTCCTTTTCAATTTAGTACCCTGCATATGGAATAACTTTATCCAAAATTTGCTCGTGAAGATGCAAGTAGAATTTGTCACAAGCATAATGCGTCTCTTATAGCGTAATTCTTTTGAGTCCCAATTGTAATGAGTGTTCGAGCTTGGTGCTTCCTCCAAATTTTTTTATGATTTTACTAGTCTCCAAATCTTCCTGTCATTCTCTCTTAATATCTTTAAGGAAGTCACTAGTCGAAAGTGAAATAATAAAGAAATCAGTTTGCTTGGGTAGCCGTGAAAGCGCATTAGCAACAACATTCTCTTTCCCCTTCTTGTAAGTTATTTCATAATCATATCCAAGAAGTTTTGTTACCCATTTTTGCTGCTCGGGGGAAGATATCTTCTGCTCCAAGAAATATTTTAGGCTTTTATGGTCGGTCTTGATTTGAAAGCATCGCCCGATCAAGTATGATCTCCACCTCGTTGCTGTGTGCACAATAGCGAGCATCTCCTTATCATATGTTGACATGTTTTGATGGAAGGGAGACAATACCTTGCTAGTGTATGTGAGTGGTCGACCATCTTGTATGAGAACATCTCCAATTCCGACTCTAGATACATCGGCCTCAATGATGAAGGGTCGGCTGAAATCTGGTAGCGCTAGCATCAACATCGTCGTCATGGCTGCCTTAACTTTATCAAAAGCAACAGAGGCTTTGTCCGACCATTGGAAGGTATCATTTTTCAGTAAAGAAGTGAGTGGTGCACTGATCTTTCAATAGTTTTTCATTAACTTGCAGTTGTAGCCTGTTAAACCGAGAAAGCCACGTAGCAATTTTATGTTCCTAGGGGTTGGCCAGTTCTGCATTGTTTCTATTTTGGAGGGGTCCACTATTACACCTTCCTTTGATATGATATGCCCAAGATATTCCACCTTTTATTGAAGAAACAAAAAAATTGTAGTGGTCGTTGTGTGTTCGAAAGGTAGTTTTCGATATGTCTTCTTCGCACACTCGTATTTGATAATACCCGGATCAAAGGTTCAGCTTTGTGAAGATTTGTGCTCCCTTTCATCTAGCAATTCATCTACTACTAGAATAGGGTATTTATCTTTGATGGTTATGCCATTGAGAGCTCGGTAATCAATGCATATTCGCCATGTTCCGTCCTTCTTGCGTACAAGTAGCACCAGTGAAGAGTAGAGGTTGCAACTTGGCCGAATAACTCCTATTTCGAGCATCTCTTTTACAATCCTTTCTATTTCATCATTCTGGAAATGTAGATACTGATATGACTGAATATTTGCTGGAGGTTTGCTTGGAAGAATTGTTATATAATGATCATGCCGACGGGTAAGAGGTAGGTTGTGCAGTTCTTCAAATATATCTGAAAATTCAGCAAGCAAAGAAAGTAGGTTTGGATCTTCAAATTCTACTGGCTCTCCCTTAGTTTACTACTCAAGTTGTACCAAAAAACCACTGCACGCTTTATGCAAAACCTTCTCCATTTGTTGTGTGCAAATCGTCGTTACGTCGCACCCATGTTTCCCGTACAATATCACATGTTTCCCCTTACTGTAAAATTTCATAATTAGTTTTATAAAATTTCATGAAACATCACCTAATGTCATCAACCATTCAATTCTGAGCATGGTCTCATGATCATCAAGAGGGAGGAGGAAAAATATGCAATTATCTCTTGGTCCTACAACAATAGTTTCACTCGCGGGCACCTATAATCATACTTCAAAATTCATCCATCGGCGACCTTAACGTCAAACCTGCTATAATTCTTGATAGGTAAGGCTATCCAGACAGCAACCTTACTATTTAGGAAGTTATTAGTGCTGCCCGTGTCGATGAGAATAGTGATCGATTGTTATTTGAGAAGGCCTCTAACTTTCATCGTTTGCGGGTTTGAGTAGTCGGCTAGTGCATATATCATAATTTTGGTCGGTTGTGGCTCTTCTTCCACATCTTCTTCTTCTTCATATTCAAGGCTCTCTTCGAGATATTCAATGACCTCTTCTTCTACTGGTTCAATCATAAGAAGTCTCCCTTTTCTACAACGATGCTCGCGGCTCCACAGCTCAACGCAGTGCCAACATAACCCCTTCGCAGATCGCTCCCGAAGCTCTTCTCTTATCCACCTTTTTGGTGTAGGGACTTGGTTGACAGTAGGGGGGACTGAGGGTTTCAGTATTGCTGGTCGAGGACCAACCCTAGTCCTTTGGCCTTCATGGTTCAATCGCTCCTCTTGAAATCGTGCGAAAGAGATGGTTGCGAAAAGCGTGTACGGTTGTCATGCTTTAACTTCTCCCCAGATCTCTAGCTTCAAGCCCTCAATGAAGGTCTCCAATAGCTATTTTTGAGGCCAATCACAAGTTTGATTAGATAACCTTTCAAATATGATTTAGTACTCTTGAATGGTGGAGGTTTGTTGGATCTTTGCTAGTTGTCCGTCAATGTTCTCGTAATCGGTTGGTCCGAAGTAGATCATTAGTCCTTCTTTGAATTATCACCATGAAAGGACTCCATGAGTATGTTAAAACCAGTCAAACCACTATATGATATCCCCTTCAAGATGTATAGTTGTAATTTTCACCATAGATGTGTTTGCGATTTTGTGGTATCGAAAATATCGCTCCGCGCGCGAGATCCAATCAATCGTGTCTCTTTCTTCCCATCTAGGGAGGTCCACCCTCATGCATGGATAGCTGGGGTTGGTCATAGAGCCTCCCCTCTCTTGGAAGTCATCCTTTCGGGCTTGGTGTGATGGGTTATAGCTCTCTCCTTGATGTGATTTCTTCGGGCTTGGTGGTCGACCCAAATTGAATTTGGTAAAGAGAGTCTGAATCTTATCATCCATTTGAGCCTCGAAGGCTTTGAATTTAGCATTGATTGCATCCTCCGATGCCATAGTATATGCCTCAAAATCTATAATATTAAGATATTTCTTTTGTTGTCGGGTTAAAGGCATGTATAGATTGAGGTCGAAAGGGTTGGTGGATTGGTGGATGTAGGCTACGGTTTAGGCTTGTTTTGTGACTGTTTTGGATACAGTTTGAGGGTATGGTTTGGTGGCGTTTTAGGGCTGTGGATGTAAGTTTTAGATCTGTGATAGATGGCAGCAAAGGTTTGATAGAAATCAGTGGAAGTTTACTGTAGAATTATCGTCGAAGAAACAACGGTTTCTCGATGAAATTTCCACCAAAAACTTGAGAGATTTAAGGAGAGAATTGATAGCAATATCTCAGTTTATATAACAGCAAGGATGTCCAATTTAATCAAGAAAATTTTGGCAGTAACAATAAGAAAATTGGTGCAAGTTGTGATAGCAGAATTCTCATCGAAAAATTTTAGTAGTTTACGATGAAAATTTACAACAACACAAAATCATTTTTAGAGATGAATTCCTCAATAGATCAATCTTAAATAGAAGTCAAGATGATCTATGAAGTGTATAAGAAATTTCATTCAAAAAAGATTGCAAATAGATGGGTTAAGGCAATAATATGCGGCTGAAATTTTACAATGCAGATTTTCAATTATAGCAGATTAGACGTAAAAGATCAATTGTTTATATTGAGAATTTTTTAATAAAACCAAAGGAAAATCTGCTGTTTAAGAAGTGTCAAAGCTGTCATAAAAAATTTATAGAAATTTGGATAGAAAAAATGTAGTAGCAAGATCAAACAAACTGTGCTATGCAGTTGGAATTCCGTAATGTATCTTTCGTCGTAGAGATGAAAACTTTGTGACAAAAAGTTTATGCAGCAATATAGGAACAATTTTTTTTTGGATTTTTGAATAAGGATAACTAAATTACAGTAGCAGTAAGGTAGGAAACCAGAACTTATTGCAATTCACATGGAGATCAAAGGACGAGACAATTAAAGGAGAAAAAATCATGTTGTGCCGGAGGAACATGTCAGAAGATTGGACGTTGGGCCGGTGGATCGGTCAACGTATCGACAGAAAGCTTTGGATCGTGGACTCGAGCATCGGGCCAAGAAGAGCGGGTATTGTGCCAAGGATATCGGAGTTACGGAGTCAACTGGCCGATT
Organism: Musa acuminata AAA Group; assembly: GCF_036884655.1. Taxonomy (NCBI): domain Eukaryota; kingdom Viridiplantae; phylum Streptophyta; class Magnoliopsida; order Zingiberales; family Musaceae; genus Musa; species Musa acuminata. The sequence continues at coordinate 20,088,024 of NC_088333.1, read as the reverse complement.
GGGTAATAGGCCGCAGGAGAGGATGATGCGCCGAAGAATCGGACGAAGCATCGAGGGACAAATGACATGCCGGACAACTTGGTTAATTGCTTAGGATTAATTGTCTCGATTAAAGTTTTATTTTACATATGCAGGATTAACTACGATGGAAGTAAGACATGCAGTAAGAGTTGCGCCGGAGTCAAGACTATGATCACGTTGGGAGTTCGAGAGTTCTACAGAAGTTCGGACGGTCGTCGGAGGTTATGCGGGAATAAATCCGAGAAGTCTAGGAGCTTGCCAAAGAAGCACGTTAGAACTCACCAAGTGGATCATCGCAAGTCCAGGAGTTTGCCGGAAGTCCGCCTGAGCATCGTCGAAGGTTCGTCGGATGTTCGCCGGAAGTTCGTCGGAAGCTCGCTGAAAGAAGCGATTGACGCACCGGAGCAAGTTGCAGTAAATATCTTAAGAAATATCGTAGTTAGCATGTAGATTAAGTTAGGAATGGGAGGTGATCCCATTAACTTAATTAGGGGGAAATTGGGCCCTTGATAGACCCAAATTGGGTCGAATGGATCAACCCATTCGGACCAGAATTTCTGCTAAGCGGTGGCACCGCTAGGGTCGGTGGTGGCACCGCCTAGGCTCAGTCTACGAGCGAGACTAGGTGGTGCAACCGCCCTAGTCAGGCGATGGCATTGCTTGGGCTCAGTCTCCGAGCGAGACTGGGCGGTGCAACCACCCCAATCAGGCGATGGCACCGCTTGGCTCAGTCTTCGAGCGAGACTGGGCGGTGCAACCACCCCAATCAGGCGGTGGCACCGCTTGGGCTCAGTCTTCGAGCGAGACTGGGCGGTGCAACCGCCCTTGTCAGGCAGTGGCATCGCCCAGAGGCTCACTCTTTGAGCTGCCAGGTGGTTGTACTGCCCCAGTCAGAAGGTAGTACCTCTAGGACCCCGGAAATCCGGGAGGTGACATTTTTGAGCTCTAAATTCAAACCAGTTTGGGGCCTATATATACCCCATCCTTTTCTGCATGAAAGGGTAACTAAAAGACACCGAAAATCCAATCTTACTATGTGATTTTTAGAGCTCAAAAGTGTTGTAAAGGCTAGAAGTCCTCCTCTCTCTTTTCTTCCAAGTTTTGATCTTTCAAGAGAAGAGAGAAATTTTTGTAAGGGTTGTCTCCTAAGCCTGTCAAAAGGAGTGAAACTGTAAAAGGGTGGTTGGCCTTCGCCTATTGAAGGAAGGCCTCTAGTGGATGTCGGTGACATCATCGGAGGAGGAAGTCAAAAGTGGATATAGGTCAAGATTGACCGAACCACTCTAAATCTCGGTTTGCATTTACTTTCTGTTCTCTATCTTAACTGTAAACTGCCTCCGTAGCTTTACTTTAACTACACTTCGCCTAATCTAAGTTAAAGCAATTTTTGAATCGGCTTTCATACCGAAATCGCTTTTAACGTACGAACACAGTTTTAATCGTCGAAAGTTTTCCGCTGTAGTAATTCACCCCCCCCCCTCTTAGTGCTCTTGATCCTAACAATTGGTATCAGAGCCCGGTATTTCTCATTTCGGATTTACACCCGAGAGAAATGACTCTTCATGGCTTTCAAGAGGGCTTATCGGTTGTTCGTCTACCGTTGTTTAACGGATTGGACTACACTTATTGGAAAACTCGAATGAGAGTTTTCTTGATTTCTATGAATTTGGATTTATGAAATATTATTGAAAATAGTTTTCAACTTCCCTCTAAACCGATGAACGAATGGTCGAATTTGGAGAAGAAGTATTTTTCTTTAAACGCAAAGGCTATTATTGCCTTATTTTATGTTTTGAACGAAAATGAGTTCAATCGGATTTCTACGTGCGAAATGGCTTTTGATATTTGGCGAACACTTGAAATCACGCATGAGGGAACTAGTAGAGTCAAAGACTCAAAAGTTAACATTTTATTATATGATTTTGAGATTTTTTAAATGCAACCAAGCGAGACTATAGGCGACATGTACACCGGTTTCACGAATGTCGTCAATAATCTAAGAGTTCTTGGTAAATCTTTTTCGAATTTTGATCTCGTAAGCAAGATCCCAAGATCCCTTCCAAAAAAGCGGGATCCTAAAATAACAGCAATACATGAGATAAAAAATTTAAATGATTTTTCATTAGAAGAATTAATCGGGTCATTAATGACCTATGAAATGACACTTTTGGAATATTTTGAACCCGATAAGCACTTGAATCACCTTCCAAAGAATAGGAAGGACTTGGAACTCTGGACAAATGAATACCACTTGAGCGATGACTCAAGTGACGAGGACAATGATGAAGTTGAACTTCGAACACTAAATCTTAATAAGTTTATTAAACAAAAATCTAAAATAAACAATGAACTTGAATAGAGAAAGAGGCCAAAGAAGAGGAAGGCAACCAAGGATGAAATAAGAACTTCCAATGGTGAAACGACGAATTGGGCTTTGACAGGCTTCGACTACAAGGTAAGTAACTCAACTCTCTTGAATTATTTTGAAATTACTTGAAGTTTCTCATGAGTGCTTAATTTAGATAGTAGGAATATGAAATAAAAAATTATTTTTTAAAAATTATATCATGTTTTTCTTTTTAGCATCTTTGAAAAATTAAAAATTTGATCATGAAAAGTATATTGCTAAGGTTTCATGCATGTTATGTTTTGAAATGTTGAATGATGTATGCTTAGGATTAATCCATGCATATGTATCTTGATGATTTTATGTCATGCATGAGTTTTTGAAGTAAATGTTGATTTGAAACTCTCATTTTAGATTAACATGTTTTTGGTCTAATCATTTTTATGATGAATTAAGATGACATTCTCATGACATATTAAGATGACATAGTGCATGTACATCTATGTATGAATTTCTTGATAGTCTTTTGATGATAGATGTGACATTATGATGTGTTTGGTCTTGACGGCTTCATGACGAAACTTATGTTTCGATTTTAAATGATGATACATGTTTTCACAAAAGACTTGAATACCTTCACATGAAATCAATTGTATGAAATGAAAATGAATTTTCTATCCTATTGAGATTAATGAATTTATTTTACCAATCTTGTGAATCTCATGAAAATAAACATGATGAATATTTTGAAAATAAATAAGTGTATCATGCTTTTGGTCTTAATGATATCTCTTGAACATTCTTTTTGAAATCATACTTGATGATGAGTATCAAGATATTAAAAGGATGTTATCATGGAATCACGCTTGATGATTTGTTTTTTACTTTTCCATCTTAAATGTTGACACTTGTTTTATTAAAGGTAATTACATGCTTATAAGAAGCAAATCACATGAATATAAATTTATAAAAATAAAATGCGATCCTCTATCTTATTGGCTTTTCAATAAATCTATGCTTGTCATGTATAAATTTATTAAATGTGACTTTGAGGATGATTTTGGATTTCACAAATGCTTAATTCATACTTATGACATGAGACATATTTTAAATATGAATCATGTTCAATGCTACAATGATGTTACATCTCCCTTAATTCATTTTGTTCTCCTAGATTTATTTACCAAAGAGGAGAATCTTTCGAATGAATGAAATGATACAAATGAATCACAAATAATATCTTTTGGTATTCATGAATTGATACTCACAATATGAAAGTATTGGTATTCATGACTTGAATTTGATTGAAACATTGCATGCTGAAATTAATCATTCTCCTATATTTCAAAATTTTTTTAAATGCCTTATGTGATGATTGAAAATTAATTTACTTTATGATGAATCACGAATTATGACTTGATCTATGATATTGATATATTTTAATCATGATCCTTGGTTGTATAATTCTTTTGCTCTATTAAAAAGATTTGTCAAATGTATCATGTCCTTCTTGAATTTTCTTGATATCAAACAATTGGTATGAATTTCTTGAAAATGATTTTGATTTGACGATCTGAATTTGAATGAATTTTTATCCAAATCATAATCTTGGTTTATTGGAATTATTTGAGATCTTCTTTATGAATCAAAATCTTATATCTCCTACGTTTCCTTTTATCATTTCCGAAAGAGGAGATCTACAAAACTAACCATGATCTTGATAATTATGTTTTGAAACTTTATGTAAATCAAGATCGTTCACCATGACTTCTTGCATTTTATTAAAAAAATTATTTAAATGAATCATGTCTTTTGGTATTTACATGATCCTTGAGATTTTATCTTTCATGACATGATGTGATTGTATTTATGGCTTATATGCCTTGAAATGATTAAAATATTTTACACTATTTTGTTCTTTTCCTCTTCTTTCTTGTTTATAATGATAAAATAGGAAGAAATTTTGATCATGTATGATAGGATATAATTGCTATAATAAGAATTTTACACTATTACATACCTTAATAACATGTTGGAAATTATGTGTTTTGGATACAAAAATTTCCATGATGATGAGCATGTTTTATCTTCATTATTGTGTTTGAAAATCTATAACAAAACCATATCCGAATGCATGAAAGTATTAAATTTTATTTTCGGATCTTCTTGATCCTAACAATCAGATTTTCTCGATACATTATTCTCTTCCGGACTTAATAAACATATGTCATATCGAGTTTGATTCATATCATTGATTTTTGACATATGGAATCAACTAGCAAATGATCTCTCATAGACTTATCATGTAAAAAATATCTTTCGAAAATGGATTTGATGATTCCTTCTTATATCTTTAGAGAAATAGTTTTATGTGCAAGGATTTGATTCACACATATATCTTGATCCTTGTAAAAATGAAGTGTGCTTTAATATCTTATCAATTTTAACTTCATTCGAGTAAGCTCACGAGTGACTTTCCTCCTTCATGTAAAAAGATAATAACAAATAAAGAGGAAGAAGTAATGAAAGCTATCTCCATGTTATGTTTTTCTTGAGATGTTTGTATAATTGATATCCTATCACTCATTGTTGAAAAATGACATAAACCTAGTTATGACATGAATTATTACCGCACTTACGTTTAAAATTTGCTTATATTGTTCTTCTTTTTGTTGATGACAAAGGGGGAGAAATATATAAATTGATACTATGAGTGCCATATTTGAGTGAGAAATATATGAATTGATGCTATGAGTGCTATATTTGAATTTGAATTATGTTAAGATATCGAAAGAAGCTTGCATCGAAATATATGGTAAATTGATGCTATGATTGTCATATGCCATGTTTGCATCATGTTAAGATATCAAGAACTTGCATCATAATTTTACTTGCTGATATCTTGCCATGTGATGAAATTGCTAAAATGATGCATGCAATACTTATGCTTTTTATTATGATGTATGTGATGTATTGCATATGATGTGAATCATGATTAAAATTGCCTTAATTTGAATTCAAGGTTTATCTCAATTATGAAATTTTGAAATAAGAATGATTACTCACCTTTGTCATGATTTAGAAATTGACATAAAGGGTCTTCCCTTCTTTAGAAAGGGTCTTCCCTTCTTTTTGACAATGACTAAGGGGGAGATAGCTAGCTTGCACAATTCAAGAAGAAAGCAAAAAATACACTTCTCAAAAGAGAAGAAATTACTATCTTGAACATCATCGAGAATTGTTAGCCTGAAATCTCAAGAAAATGCAAAAAATGTGCTATCGTGCCTATCTCAAGAAAAGCAAATATGCCAACTTGTATATCATAAAAATTGCTAGCTTATAGTCTAAAGAGAAGCAAACAATTGCTGTTTCAAGAAAAGCTAAACATGCTAAACTTGCACTTTGCAACGGAAGAAAAATTATGACCTGAAACATTGCAAAGGAAGCAAAAATTTGCTAGCTTGCAACTTGCATATTTCAAGAAGCAAGATTTTCCTTCTTGAACATCTCTAATTTGCTAGCTTGCATGATGTAGAAGTTGCTATCTCAAAAGAAGCAAAAGTGCTATCTTATATGTTGTAAAACTTGCATATCTAAAATTTGATAGCTTGAATGTTCTAAGCATTATGTAACACTTGCTAAATTTTCTAGCTTCAAAACTGCATGACGATAAAACTTGATATTATGTTTTTCATACAATGAGTTGAACTTATATCACAAACACAAGAATAGTTGTACTTCTCCTTTTTGTTGATGACAAATGGGGAGAAGTATGTTGATGACATGATATGTTATGCATAAGTTTATGATGACATGTTGCTTGGATTTTTGAATCCAAGAGTGTCTATCAATATGACATATTGATAGGGAAAGTTTGTTTAAACTCTGAGAGTTAAGGTTAACTCCGTCATCAAGTAGTTGTCATCATAAAAAAGGGAGAGATTATTGAATCTCGTATTTTGATGATGAAACCACTTGATATATGTTTATGATTTAATCTGTGTTTTGAGTGACGCAGGATGCTTCGATCAGGATGAGACAATTAAAGCTGGAAAAATCATGTTGTGCCGGAGGAACATGTCAGAAGATTGGACGTCGGGCCCGTGGATGGGTCGACATATCGACAGAAGGCTTCGGGTCGTGGGCTCGGGCATCGGGCCAAGAAGAGCGGGTATTATGCCAAGGATATCGGAATTGCGGAGTCAACTGGCCGATTGAGCAATAGGCCACAGGAGAGGACGATGCACCGAAGAATCGGACGAAACGTCGAGAGATCAATGACATGCCGGACAACTTGGTTAATTGCTTAGGATTAATTGTCTCGATCGAAGTTTTGTTTTACATGTACAGGATTAACTATGATGGAAGTAAGACATGCAGCAAGAGTTGTGCCAGAGTCAAGACTATGATCACGTTGGGAGTTCGAGAGTTCGACGGAAGTTCGGATGGTCGTCGGAGGTTCTGCGAGATCAAATCCGAGAAGTCCAGGAGCTTGCCAAAGAAGCTCGTCGAAACTCGCCAAGTGGATCGTCGCAAGTCTAGGAGTTTGCCGGAAGTCCGCCGGAGCATCACCGAAGGTTCGTCGGATGTTCGCCGGAAGCTCGTCGGAAGAAGCGATTGATGCATCGGAGCAAGTTGTAGTAAATGTCTTAAGAAATATTGTAGTTAGCATGTAGATTAAGTTAAGAATGGGAGGTGATCCCATTAACTTAATCTGGGGGCAATTGGGCCCTTGACAGACCCAAATTGGGCTGAATGGATCAACCCATTCGGACCAGAATTCCTGCTAGGCGGTGGCACCACCAGGGTCAGCGGTGGCACTGCTCAGTAGATGGTCTCTCAGGAAAGCTGGGCGGTGCAACCGCCCCAGTCAAGCGGTGGCACCGCTTGGGCTCAGTCTCCGAGTGAGACTAGGCGGTGCAACCGCCCCAGTCAAGCAGTGGCACCGCTTGGGCTCAGTCTCCGAGCGAGACTAGGTGGTGCAACTGCCCCAGTCAGGTGGTGGCACCGCCTGGTCTCAGTCTTCGAGCGAGACTGGGTGGTGCAACCGCCCCTATCAGGTGGTGGCACCGCCTAGAGGCTCAGTCTCTGAGCTACTAGGTGGTTGTACTGCCCTAGTCAGGAGGTAGTACTGCCAGGACACCAGAAATCCGGGAGGCATTTTTGAGCTCCAAATTTAAACCAGTTTGGGGCCTATATATACCCCACCCTTTCCTACATGAAAGGGTAACCAAAAGACACCAAAAATCCAATCTTACTATGTGATTTTTAGAGCTCAAAAGTGTTGTAAAGGCTAGAAGTTCTCCTCCCTCTTTTCTTCCAAGTTTTGATCTTTCAAGAGATGAGAGAAATTTCTGTAAGGGTTGTCTCCTAAGCCCGTCAAAAGGAGTAAAACTGTAAAAGGGTAGTTGGCCTTTGCCTATTGAAGGAAGGCCTCTAGTGTACGTCGGTGGCCTCATCGAAGGTGGAAGTCAAAAGTGGATGTAGGTCAAGATTGACCGAACCACTCTAAATCTCGGTTTGCATTTACTTTCTATTCTCTATCTTAACTGCAAACTGCCTCCATACCTTTACTTTAACTGCACTTCGCCTAATCTAAGTTAAAGTAATTTCCGAATCGGCTTTCATACTGAAATCACTTTTAACGTATGAACGTAGTTTTAATCGTCGAAAGTTTTCCGCTGCACTAATTCACCCCCCGTCTTAGTGCTCTTGATCCTAACAGTATTGCCTAGTGTTAGACTAATAAGTGATGGTACCAACAGTTGCCAGTCTAGTTGGCGGTGGAATCGCCCAATACTGGCGGTGGTACCGCTAGTACCCTAAAAACCTGGGATAAAATCATTTTGGCTCCAAATTTGAATCCATTTGGGGTCTATAAATACCCCACTCATCGTTGCTCGATTTACATAAGAACTGAGAATTCTCCTCCTCTTCTCAAAGTTAGGTTTTGTTTAAAGGTGGGGTAACTTGCAAAGGTTATCTCATAAACCCGTGAAAATGAGAAAAGGGTTGTAAGAGGGTAGTTGATCTTTGCCCATTAAAAGAAGATCGATAGTGGAAGCCGGTGGCCTCGACAGAGGAGGAATCAGGAGTGTACGTAGGTCATAATGATCGAACCACTATAAATCTAGTGTGCCCCCTTTCCATACTGTTTACTTTTATTGTAAACTACTTTACTAGCTCATTATATTCTTATGAATGTTTTCAAGTTAAATATCTTTCCAATATAGGCTTTATCGAATGAAGATTTTTTGAATTGATGAAATTTTTACAAAAACACTAATTCACCCCCCTCTTAGTGTCATTTTTGATCCTATTAGTTGGTATCTGAGCTAAGTTTTTCTCCGTTAGTTTAACACCTAAGAGAGATGACTTTTTTGGATATTCAAGAAGGTCACTCTACCATTTGTCCTCCTATGTTAAATGGGACGAACTACACATATTGGAAAACATGAATAAGAGTTTTATTGCTTTATATGAACTTTGATTTATGGAATATTGTTGAATATGGTTTTCAAATACCCTATAAACCTATGAATGAATGAAATGATTTAGAGAAAAGACTTTTTTTTTGAATGCTAAAACGATGAATACTTTGATTTGTACTTTGGATAAAAATGAGTTTAATCATATTTTAACTTGTGAAACTACATATGATATTTGGTACACTCTTAAAATTAAACATGAAGGCACAAGTAGAGTTGAAGATTCTAAAATTAATCTTTTGATGTATAGTTTTAAATTATTTCGTACAGAACTAAGTGAAACCATTGGAGATATATACACCTAATTTAAGGATATCATCAATGGTTTAAAAGTATTTGATAAAAGTTTTTCTAACCTTGAACTTGTTAATAAAATACTAAGATCTCTTCCAAAAAGTTAGGATCCAAAAGTAAATGTAATACAAGAAGCAAAGGACTTGAACAATTTTTTTGCTTGAAGAACTTATCAGGTCTTTAATGACCTATGAATTGACTTATATAGAACATGATGAATATGAGAACTATTGGAAAATCTTAGGAGCGACATCATATACATAGCGGAAGAACAAAAAATAAAATCCCCAATTGCCAAAGATATGTTTGTCGTCGTGTGAAGATTGGTGCACAAAAATCTACGAAATAGAAAACCACGTGTGAAATATATTGTGTTACCTAGGGAGATCATATATTCCTGAATTCCTATAGATCTCTAGGAGAGGGTGAAGGAGGTCAAGCGCCCTCCTCTCTAGTGGTGATCCACATAGTAGGGCTATGATGATGCTCCTCAAAACTCCAAGCCTGCTTTGAGGTGGAGAGGGGGAGAAAAATAGGAGAGGAAGCAAAAAGCTCTAGCCTATAAACTATTGAAACTCTCCTATTTATAGAGGTTCCCTATCATAACCCTAATGGATCCTCTCCCTATTAGGTATTGGATCTCCATCCAACTACCCAAGTCTCTTAGATTAGTATATCTCTATTCAATAATCTCTCATGAGGTCTTATTGGATCTCATCCATAGGATCCAATAATTCAGGGGCTTCTTTGATATACAATAAGATAAGGGCTCCAACGGCTATCTCATATCCAAACCTCTACCCATCGCAATGCCTACCATATGTGTGTGACCCTATAGGCCCAATATCGAGCTGGCCGTGAGTCATACTTGTCAGAACTCCTTCTAGCTTAGTGAATTATTATCTTTATAATAATTCACTCGACTCATCGATTGTGGACGAACTAGGCCACTACGTTGCATTCCCCATATGATATAGGGAATCCAATCCATTGGACCTGTTTGTCCTTAGTTTCCGTATACCTATAGTCCCTCATCCATCTAATATCCCAAAGACTGTATACCTGTTGAATCTTGGATTTTGATGATGCAACCAATTGATAAGTATTTATGATTTGATCTGCGTTTTGAGTGATGCAGGATGCTTCGATTAGGGAGAGAATTAAAACAGGAAGAATCATGTTAGGCCAGAGGAAAACATGTTAAAAGATTGGATGTTAGGCCAGAGGATCGGTCGACGTATCAACAAAAGGCTTCGGGCTATGTATTCGGGCATCGGGCCAAAAAGAGTAGATATTACGCCAAGGATATTGGAGTTGCGGAGGTCAACTGGCCGATTGGGCAATAGGCCGCAAGAGAGGACGATGCATCGAAGAATCGAACGAAGTGACGATGAACCAATGACATGCCGGATGACATGATTCATGCTTAGTAATAATTGTCTAGATCAAAGTGTATTTTTATGTGTGCAGGATTAACTACGATAGCAAGACATAAGGCAAAATGAAGTTCTAGAGTTAAGAATACAATTTCGTTGGGAGTTTGAGAGTTCGTTGGAAGTCCAAACATTCGTCGAAAGTTCTGTCGGAACCAACTGAGAAGTCCAGGAGCTTGCCAAAGAAGCTCATCGGAACTCGCCAAGAAGATCATCGTGAAGTCTAGGAGCTTACCAGGAGTCCGTCGGAACATTGTCGAGAGATCATCGGAAGTTTGTCGGAAGATCGTCGAAAGCTTATCGAAATCATAGTTAGCACATAATTAGAGTTGGGATTGGGAGATAATCCCATCAACTCTGTTAGGGGCCAATTGGGCCCAAACTTGGGTTGGTTTGGATCAGATTCAAGCCCAACCAAGGTGCTAAAAGCTTGGCCGACGGTGGCACCGCCTGGGGAATGACACCCTAGGTATTCTGGGCAGTGGTACCATTGGTAGTAATGTTGCCAACAGTGGTACCACCCCTATTAGGTGGTGGTACTGCCCAGTGACAGAACCTACGGTAGCAGTACCGTCCAAGAACGACGGTGGTACCGCCAGTACCCAGGAAACCTGGGATGAGACCTTTTTAGGCTCCAAGTTTGAATAAATTTGAAGCCTATAAATACCCCTCTCATCCCTGGTTAAACAACACACAACTGAGAGCAAAAAAGAAAGAAAACCATGTTATAATTATGTACGAAACTCCTCTTAAAGTTCTAAGTATTAGAATAGTTTGAGAGAAGAGTAAGTGGGGTGTAAGGGTTATCTCCTAAATTTGGTAAAAGGAGAATCGAGTTAAAAAAGGTGGTTGGTCTTTGGCTATTGAAGGAAGACCGATAGTGGATGCCGGTAGCCTCTGTTGAATTTCGAATTTCGATGATGAAACCAATTGATAAGTGTTTATGATTTAATCTGCGTTTTGAGTGACACAGGATGCTTCCATTAGGATAAGACAATTAAAACAAGAAGAATCATGTTGTGTCAGGAGAAAACTGCTAGTCATAGGTGCCCAGCAAGCCAATCACGTGAGTGATGGCACGTGTGACTTGATACAGAATCTTTTTGCATATTATATTTTGGCGTATATCACTTTATAATTATTGCATAAATATATATATATATATATATTGTGATGTCCTTGGATTTGTGCAATGGGAATCAGATCGTGATGAGATCACGATAATGAGATCGATTCACCTTTAAACACATATCCTAAATAGTCCCGGTCATAGGTTACTCGAGAGGGACATCGTGATGACCGGATAGACTGGTGTGCTGTATACCCGTCCATATGATGGATGCAGTTGGTCTCATAGTTGCTCGTGTAGGGACACTAGGGATACAGTACAGGTGCTCATTGGAGAATGAGTTCACTGATTGATCCGCTTACGGAATGCTGGATGGTTGATGATGCCTTATTGTCAGACAACGATTCCGTAGTCCTAGTGGTGTATCTGGTCCTTAGACTTGAGACACCAAGGATGTCTTGTATGAGTGCTCCACTCGTTGATACCAGACTTATAGGTTTGGTTGTCCCAGATCTAGTACAGCTGGTCATTGGGAGTGGTAGTCGACCTTACGAGGGCTATTGAGTGTCGATAGAGGATCATCCACTCTCGGCATCATGAGAGGAATATCCCATGTGTTCTTGCTCAGACAAATCCCTAGCTAGGGTCATTCGGGTTGAGAGAGAAAGAGTTCTCCGGGAGAATCCGATTAGAGCGAGACTCGAGTAGAAACCGTATGGGTCTGACAGCACCATGCTCGATATACGGTCTTTAGGATATTAGATGGATGAGGGATTATAAGTACACGGTAACTGAGGATAGACAGGTCCAATGGATTGGATTCCCCTATATCGTCTGGGGACTACGGCGTAGTGGCATAGTACGTCCGTAGTCGATGAGTCGAGTGAATTATTACAGAGATAATAATTCACTAAGTTAGAAGGAGTTCTGATAGGTATGACTCACGGCCAGCTCGATATTGGGCCTAGAGGGTCACACACATATGGTAGGGATTGCGATGAGTAGAGGTTCGGATATGAGATATCCGACGGAGCCCTTGTCTTATTGGATGCAGATCCAATACCCACTAGGGGAGGACCCATTAGGGTTTGACAGAGGACCTCTATAAATAGGAGGGATTCAGAGCCTCATAGGCTAGAGCCTTTGCTTGCCTTTCCTATTCTCCTCTTCCTCTCCACCTCAGATCAGGCCTGGAGTTTTTGAGGAGCGTCGTTGCAACCCTACTGTGTGGATCACCGCTAGAGAGGAGGACACTTGACCTCCTTTACCCTCTCCTAAGGATCTGCAAGGAAACAGGGATATACGATCTCCCTAGGTAACACAATCTACTATATACGTTTTGAGTTTGACGTCAAAATCGTTGATGCAAAAACAAGGAAGGGCAGCAACAGTTGCTGCCCTCAATCTGCGTGCGTGAAGCGCAGCCGAAGGCGGGCAGCACAGGGGCTGCGTCTGCAACAGCCGACCGGCGGCCTGCTTGCAGCAGGCTTGCTGTCGGCGGGGCTGGCAGCCCACGGGCAGAGGCACCGCAGGGCAGCGGCGTCTGCCGCCGCAGGGCAGCGACGCCTGCCGCCGCTGGTCCCGCGGGTGAAACACCCCCCCCCCCCCCCCAGGGGCGGCCGCTCGGCGGGACAGCACCGCCTGCGGAGGCAGGGGCGCCCGCAGGCGAGGGCAGTGCCCTCACCCCGCTGTACAGGCCGCCGCCGATAGGGTGGCGGCAGCAGCGAAGGCGGGAAAGGGCATTAGGGTTTTCTGGGCAAAAGATAGTTTTGCCCTCGGAATTTGAGAAATTCCAGTTTCTGTCTTTTGTCCAAATTATGAAAATACCCCTATAAATTCAGCCATTCCCTACATGTCCCTGATTTCAGAAAATATTAATTAATTAAAAGGTTTAGTTGATTATTATTTTTATTATTATCTAGTAGTCCTACATGATGATGATTATTTATACATATGATATATGATGTGTGGACGGATGATCATGGACCGTGTGATGTGTGTACTTGTGATTATTATTATTGAGGTCTGCGAGCCTCCATTATATTTCTCGTTTATTGTTGGGCCTGCGTGCCTATGATTAAGTTGTAATCACATGAGGAGGCGTAGCGGGAGCGTGGATGCGATAGCGGGACCCACGAGACGGACGATCGTGATGCATGGAGATGCATCAAGATGTCGACGGAACCGACGAGGACGAGATGGACGATCACAGGGCATGGAGATGCACCGTTGCACACATAGATCTTGATGTGAGTGATTAGGCCTACTGGCTCGGGCCTAATCATATTAGGTTGTGGTCCATGATCTTCTGGTGTGATTGCTTATACACATACTAGATAAGTATATATATTTGCATGCGATGTAGATATATATTAAATATGTATATGTGTGACATGTCATATTAGGAGACCAAATCTTAGAAACATCTCTCGATAATATTAAGTCGGTAAACGTGAGGCAATTAGATTGACCCACGTGGCCTTCCATCGTTATAAGTAGGAACCGATTCCCGGTGTAGGTTGAGTTGGTCGAGTCCCTCGAGACTCACCTATATCGCGATTCGCTATCTTGCTTACGACATAGAGATGTCACCGGTGACCTGAGGGCATGGTATACTTGGTCGAGTCCCTCGAGGGTATATCATCAAATCAGACTCATCTTGTAACGAAGGTGTTGACTTAACCGAGCATCATGGTTGGTCGAGTCCCTCGAGGCTTTGGTGATTCGGAGGCCGAACAGGACGGGAATCACAAGGAGTTGTGATTGGTAAGAGTTGCCTACCTTTTAGGCTTAGTGTGATTGGTCGAGTCCCTCGAGGTTACACTAAGACGTTGATTGGATCCTGATCATCACTAGAAGTCTGCCGGAGACTTCCGTTTCACGTGCTGAGGGTGTCGCGTGACACGTTAGTAAAATAGTGGGAGCATATTAAGATACAAGTCCATATCTTGATAGTTTATTTCTTGCAAAATCTGCATGTTATTCATTTCTGCTGCATCTTTATTTTCAGAAAATGTCGCTTTCAAATCCCTTACGTGGCATACTTGATGTCAACCGCCTCACTAGTCCAAATTATACGGATTGGCTCCGTAACTTGAGAATTGTTCTCACAGCAGAGAAAATCGTGTACGTCCTTGATACAGTGATACCTACGCCCGAAGAAAGGGCAAATGAGGATGAGATCACTCGTTACGTGAAGTACATTGATGACTCCACTCTTGCTCAGTGCTATATGTTGGGCTCTATGACTCCTGAGTTACAGAGACAACATGAAAAGATGGATGCCAGATCCATTCTCCCACATGTTCGCAAATTGTTCGAGGAACAGGGGAGGACTCAACGATATGAGATATCCAAGAGCCTTTTCCACGCTAGGATGACTAAGGGGACACCGGTTCAGAACCATGTCCTAAAGATGATTGAGTGGATAGAGAAACTCACAGGTCTAGGAATGGTCCTAGAGGATAACTTGTGTGTGGACATTGTGCTTCAGTCCCTACCATATTCCTTTTCACAGTTCATAATGAATTTTAATATGAACAAGCTTGAGGTGACTCTCCCAGAGCTCCTCAATATGTTGAGGGAGGCAGAGAGTACTATTAAGAAAGAGAAGCCAATTCTCTACACTAGTGAGACCAGAAAGAAAAGGAAAACAGAAAGGTCCCTTCAAAAGGGAAAGGGCAAGGGCAGACCAGGTAAAGCAAAAGTTGCTAAGAAAGACCCAGCAAAGGACAAAGGCCAGTGCTTCCACTATGGTAAAGATGGGCACTGGAAGAGGAACTGCAAAGAGTACCTTGCAGAAAGGGCGAAACAAGAAGCTTGGTGAAGCTTCAAGTACATTCATGATCAATCTCTGATTGTTAGATTTTTGTGATAGTGCATTGGTATTGGATATCAATATTGCTTATCACATCTACAATTTATTGCAAATTCTAGCAAAGCTAAGGGGAGATTGACGAGAGGAATATTGCATAAAGGTTTGTTTATGCAAGACACTACTCCACATATCATGAATGTAAGTGTCTAAGAGGAAACGAGATGAGGTGAATAGTGCATACTTATGGCATTGTAGGCTAGGTCACATCCATGAAAGAAAGATTCAAAAGTTGCTAAATGATGGATATCTAGATCCATTCGACTACGTGTCATATGCAACTTGTGAACCTTGCATTCGTGGAAAATTGACCAACTCTCCATTTAGTGGAACTGGAGAGAGAGCCACTGAGTTGTTGGAACTCATACATAGTGATGTATGTGGACCCATGTCAACTCATGCCATTGGAGGTTACTCCTACTTCATTACATTTACTGATGATTTCTCAAGGTATGGATATATGTACTTAATGAAGTACAAGTCCGAGGCCTTTGAGAAATTCAAAGAGTATAAGAATGAGGTGGAGAACCAGACTGGAAAGAGTATCAAAACTCTTCGATCAGATCGAGGAGGTGAGTACTTAAGTACAGAGTTTACTCAGTTCCTCAAGGACTATGGGATATTATCCCAATGGACACCTCCTTACACACCTCAGCTCAATGGTGTCTCTGAAAGGAGAAATTGTACGTTATTAGATATGGTATGGTCCATGATGAGTTTCGCTGACCTACCCATCTCATTCTGGGGATATGCCCTAGAAACCGCAACTTACCTTCTGAACAGAATTCCAACTAAGTCGGTAGTGTCTACACCATATGAGATATGGAAAGGGAAGAAGCCTGATCTTAAGGTTGTTAAGATTTAGGGCTGCCTTGCCCATGTTAAAAGACACAACCCTGATAAGTTAGAATCAAGGACAGAGCGATGCAAATTTGTGGGATACCTCAAGGAAACTTGTGGGTATTATTTCTATCATCTCGAGGACCAAAAGGTCTTTGTAGCTAAGAGAGCAGTGTTCCTTGAGAAGGAACACATTCTTGGCGGAGACAGTGGGAGAATGATAGAGTTGAGCGAGGTTGGAGAACCAAGCTCAAGCACCACTCTACAGCCCGAGTCTGTTCAGGTACCTAATACACAATTTTCAACTTTACGAAGGTATGATAGAGTATCTCATCCTCCTAAGAGATATGTGGGACATATTAGAGGAGAGGATGTTGAGGATATTGATCCTCAGACCTACAAGGAGGCTATTATGAGTATAGACTCCGGGAAGTGGCAAGATGCCATGAATTCTGAGATGGATTCTATGTACTCCAACAAAGTTTGGAACCTAGTTGATGCGCCCGAAGGTCTTGTACCCATCGGTTGCAAGTGGATCTTTAAGAAAAAGATCGGAGTAGATGGAAAGGTAGAGACTTATAAAACAAGGCTAGTGGCTAAGCGATATCGTCAAAGGCAAAGTGTTGATTACGATGAAACCTTTTCACCCGTAGCAATGCTAAAATCCATCAAAATTCTATTGGCTATTGCAGCACACTATGATTATGAGATCTGGCAGATGGATGTGAAAACTGCATTCCTCAATAGGAACCTCGAGGAGGAGGTGTATATGATGCAACCTGAGGGATTCATGTCCAAGAATTGCCCAGAAAAGGTGTGTAGGTTGCTTAGATCCATTTATGGACTAAAGCAAGCTTCCTGAAGTTGGAACATAAGATTTGATGAGGCAATCAGATCTTATGACTTTGTTAAGAACGAAGATGAGCCTTGTGTATACAAAAAGGTAAGTGGGAGCGCTATCACCTTTTTGGTGTTATATGTGGATGACATCCTCATCATTGGGAATGACGTAGGAATGCTATTCACGGTAAAGGCTTGGTTACCTAGACACATCTCCATGAAGGACTTAGGGGAAGCATCCTATATCTTGGGGATTATAATCTATAGAGATAGATCCAAGAGGATGCTTGGCTTGTCCCAGTCCAGGTATATAGAAACCATTGTCAAAATGTTTGGCATTGAAAATTCCAAGAAAGGGCGAACATGGATATGATACCTTATGCCTCAGCAATAGGGTCTATCATGTATGCCATGCTATGTACTAGGCCTGATATAGCGCATGCTTTGAGTGTCACGAGCAGGTATCAGGCGGATCCAGGCTTGGAGCACTGGAAAGCAGTAAAGTGTATCCTTATGTACTTGTGAAGGACTAAGGATCTTTTACTAGTATATGGAGGTAATAGCCTTAAGGTTGAAGGCTACACTGACTCAAGTTTTCAGTCTGATGTCGATGATAGCAAGTCGAATTCAGGGTATATGTACACCTTGAATGGAGGAGCAGTGTGCTGGAAGAGTTCCAAGCAAGATACCACTGCTGACTCGACCACAGAGGCGGAGTACATTGTGTTAGGACTCTAGCTAGGAGAGTCCTAATTGAGAGGGACATTCATGTAAAACTGTTAGGACTTTAGCTAGGAGAGTCCTAATTGAGATGGACATTCTGTTAGGACTCTAGCTAGGAGAGTCCTAATTGAGAGGGACATTCATGTAGGAGGTTTTTTCTTAGAGAAGACTTAGGAGTTGTAAGGGAATAGGAGTCTTGAGTATGAGTTCTATTAGGAGTTGGTTAGAAGTAAGAGTCTTAAGTAGGAGTCCTATTATGAGTTAGGGTTTAGAAGCCCTATAAATAGCCATGTATTCCTTCTCTTTTGATAAGCAATAGATGAATCTTTTTTGCAGCCTTTGAGCAGCAACTTGGAGGGAGGAACCCCTATAGAGTTCCAAGGAGGCCGATCCCCTAAAGAGATCAACCCCAAGTTTAGAATCTGCAAGGGTTCTAACACCTGGTATCAGAGCAGCGTTCTTGGCATCTCGCTGCCCTTCCACAGCCATCCATCAACCCTCTACAACCATCCAAAGCAATTCCCACAATTGCTTAAAAGATCGTCACCGAATTCCGCCATCATCTCCACCACCACGGATCATCCTTTAATCTTCCCGTGAATTGCAACAGGTTCTGGTTTCCTACCTTACTACTGCTGCAATTTGGTTATCCTTATTCGAAAATCCAAAAAAAAAAAAAAAATGTTCCTATATTGCTGCATAAACTTTTCGTCACAAAGTTTTCATCTCTACGACGAAAGATACATTGAAGAATTCCAGCCGCATAGCACCATCTGTTTGATCTTGCTACTATGCTTTTTCTATCCAAATTTCTACGAAATTTTTATGACATCTTTGACACTTCCTAATAGTGGATTTCCCTTTGGTTTCATAAAAAAATTCTCAATATAAACTACTGATCTTTTATGTCCAATCTGCTGCACTTGAATTGCAGAATTCAAGCCGCATAGCATCATCTGTTTGATCTTGCTACTATGCTTTTTCTATCCAAATTTCTACAAAATTTTTATGACATCTTTGACACTTCCTAACAGTAGATTTCCCTTTGGTTTCATCGAAAAATTCTCAATATAAACTATTGATCTTTTATGTCCAATCTGCTGCACTTAAAAATCTATGCTGCAGAAAATTTCAGCTGCATATCATTGCCTTAACCCATCTATTTGCAATCTTTTTTGAATGAAATTTCTTATACACTTCATAGATCATCTTGGCTTCCATCTAAGATTGATATATTAAGAAATTCATCTCTAAAAACGATTTTATGTTGCTGCAAATTTTCATCGTAACCTGCTGAAATTTTTCGACGACAATTCTGCTATCGCAACTTGCACCAATTTCCTTGCTGTTATACTGCTGAAATTTTCTTGATTAAATTAGTCATCCTTGCTGTCATATAAACTGTGATTTTGCTATCAATTCCCTCCTCAATTCTCTCAAGTTTTTGGTGGAAATTACGTCGAGAAACCGCTGTTTCTTCGACGACAATTCTGCTCTTACAAGACAGCACATAATTGCTGCAACTTCCACTGATTTCTCTCAAACCTTTGCTGCCATCTACCACAGATCCAAAACTTTCATCCACAGCTCTAAAACTCCACCAAACCACACTCTCAAACTGCACCCAAAACTACCACAAAATAAGCCTAAATCGTAGCCTACATCCACCGATCCACCAACCCTTTCGACCATCACTTCTCTCAACCTATACATGCCTTTAACCTGACAACAAAAGAGAGATCTTAACATCATAGATTTGGAGGCATATACTATGGCATCTAAGGAGGCAATCGATGCTAAATTCGAAGCCTTGGAGGCACGAATGGAGGATAAGATTCGGACGCTCTTTACCGAACTCAGATTGGGTCGACTACTAAGCCCGAAAAAATCATATCACGGAGAGAGCTTTGCCCAATCGCACCAGGCCCAAAGAGATGAGTTCCAAGGGAGGGGAGGCTCTATGATCGATCCCAACTATCCACGCATAAGGGTGGACTTCCCTAGATGGGAAGAAGGAGACCCGATTGGTTGGATCTTGCACGCGGAGCGATATTTTCGGTACCACAAAATCGCGGATGCATCTATGGTGAAAATTGCAGCTATACATCTTTAAGGGGATTCTATACAGTGGTTTGACCAGATTGAACATACTTATGGAGTCCTTTCATGGCAACAATTCAAAGAAGGACTGCTGATCCGCTTTAGACCAACCGATTACGAGAATATTGACGGACAACTAGCAAAGATCCGACAAACTTCCACCATTCAGGAGTACCAAACCAGGTTTGAAAGTTTATCTAATCAAACTCATGATTGGTCTCAAAAACAGCTATTGAGGACCTTTATTGAGGGCTTGAAGCCGGAGATCCGAGGAGAAGTTAAAGCACGACAACCATACACGCTTATGGCAGCCATCTCTTTCGCACGACATCAAGAGGAGCAATTGAACCATGAAGCTCGAAGGACTAGGGTCACTCCTCAACCAGTAATATTGAAGCCCTTAGCCCCCCCTACTGTTGACCAAGTCCCTGCACCAAAAAGGTTGACAAGAGAAGAGCTTCAAGAGCGATCTGCGAAGGGGTTATGTTGGCATTGTGACGAGCCGTGGAGCCGTGAGCATCACTGTAGTAAAGGGAGACTTCTTATGATTGAACCAATAGAAGAAGAGGTCATTGAACATCCAGAAGAGAGCCTTGAACATGAAGAAGAAGATGCAGAAGAAGACCCACAACCGACTGAAGTTACGGTACATGCACTAGCCGGCTACTCAAACCCGCAAACGATGAAAGTTAGAGGCATTCTCAAACAACAACCGATCACTGTTCTCGTCGACACGGGCAGTTCTAATAACTTTCTAAATAGTAAGGTTACTATCCAGATGGCCTTACCTATTGAGAATTGCAGCAGGTTTAACGTTAAGATCGTCGACGGACGGATTTTGAATTGTGATCGTAGGCGCCCGCAGGAGAAACTATTACTGCAGGACCAAGAGATAATTGCAGATTTCTTCCTTCTCCCTCTTGATGATCATGAGGCCATACTCAGAATTAAATGGTTGATGACATTAGGTGATATTTCTTGGAATTTTATACAACTATTTATAAAATTTTACAGTAAGGAGAAACAGGTGATACTGCATGGGAAACGTGAGAGCGACGTAACGACGATTTGCACACAACAAATGGAGAAGGTTTTGCATAAAGCATGCAGCGGCTTTTTGGTACAACTTGAGCAGCAAACTAAGGGAGAGCCAACAAAATTTGAAGATCCAAATCTACTTCCTTTGCTTGCTGAATTTTCAGATATATTTGACGAACCGCGCAACCTACCTCTTACCCGTTGGCATGATCATTGTATAACGATTCTTCCAGGCAAATCTCCAGCAAATGCTCAGCCATATCAGTATTCACATCTCCAGAAGGATGAAATAGAAAGGATTGTAAATGAGATGCTCAAAACAGGAGTTATTCGGCCATGTTGCAACCCTTACTCTTCACCGGTGCTCCTCATACGAAAGAAGGATAGAATATGGCGATTATGTGTTGATTACCGAGCTCTCAATGGCATAACCATCAAGGATAAATACCCTATTCTAGTAGTAGATGAGTTGCTAAGGGAGCACAAATCTTCACAAAGCTGGACCTTCGATCCGGGTATCATCAAATACGAGTATGCGAAGAAGACATACCGAAAACCATCTTTTGAACACACAACAACCACTATGAATTTTTGCTTTCTTCAAAAGAAGGTGGAATATCTTGGGCATATCATATCAGAGGAAGGTGTGGCAGTAGACCCCTTCAAAATTGGAGCAATGCAAAACTGGCTGACCCCGAGGAACATAAAATTGCTACATGACTTTCTGGGTTTAATAGGCTACTACTGCAAGTTCGTGAAAAACTATGGAGAGATTAGTGCACCAATTACTTCCTTATTGAAAAAAGATGTCTTCCAATGGTCAGACATAGCCTCCGCTACCTTCGACAAACTTAAGGTAGCCATGATGACGACGCCGGTGCTAACACTACCAGATTTCAACCGACCCTTCATTATTGAGGCCGACGCATCTGGAGTCAGAATTGGAGCCTTTCTCATACAAGATGGTCGACCACTCATATACACTAGCAAGGCATTATCTCCCTCCCATCAAAATAAGTCAACATATGATAAGGAGATGCTCGCCATTGTGCGCGCAGCAACGAGGTGGAGACCCTACTTGATTGGCCGACGATTTGAAATTAAAACCGACCATAGAAGCCTCAAGGACTTTTTGGAGCGAAAAATATCATCCCCTGAGCAGCAAAACTAGGTAACAAAACTTCTTGGATTTGATTATGAAATAACTTACAAAAAGGGGAAAGAGAATGTTCTTGCAGATGCGCTTTCGAAGCTACCCGAGCAAGCTGAAGTTTTGGCCATTTCACTTCCGACCAGCGACTTCCTTGAGGATATTAAGATGGAATGGCAGGAAGATTCAGAGACTAGTAAGATTATAAAAAAATTGGAGGAAGCACCAAGCTCCGTAGCTCATTACAATTGAGACTCAAAAGAATTATACTATAAGAGTACTAAATTGAAAAGGAGTATGGCATATCACTCACAATCCGATAGCCAGACAGAAATTATAAATAAGTGCTTGGAGATAGCCCAAAGCCACCCACCAAATATGACTACCCAAGGAGGACTTCAGACTCAGCCAAGTGCCATTATTGATCGACGGATTATGACTCGACGACGATGATCCACTACTGAATTGCTAATACAGTGGGCAAACCTACTAACAGAAGATGCCACTTTGGAGAACTATGATGACTTGAAGATCAAATTCCCAAAATTCATGAATCGGCAGCCTCGAGGACAAGGCTGATTTGAAGAGGGCGGGTTTGTTAGGACTCTAGCTAGGAGAGTCCTAATTGAGAGGGACATTCATGTAAAACTGTTAGGACTTTAGCTAGGAGAGTCCTAATTGAGAGGGACATTCTGTTAGGACTCTAGCTAGGAGAGTCCTAATTGAGAGGGACATTCATGTAGGAGGTTTTTTCTTAGAGAAGACTTAGGAGTTGTAAGGGAATAGGAGTCTTGAGTATGAGTCATATTAGGAGTTGGTTAGAAGTAAGAGTCTTAAGTAGGAGTCCTATTAGGAGTTAGGGTTTAGAAGCCCTATAAATAGCCATGTATTTCTTCTCTTTTGATAAGCAATAGATGAATCTTTTTTGCAGCCTTTGAGCAGCAACTTGGAGGGAGGAACCCCTATAGAGTTCCAAGGAGGCCGATCCCCTAAAGAGATCAACCCCAAGTTTAGAATCTGTAAGGGTTCTAACACATTGCTGCATTAGATGTAGCAAAGGAGCGAGTCTGGGTGAAGAAGTTCATCACAGATTTGGGAGTCGTTACGGATAGCGAGAAGTCGACTTCCTTATATTGCGACAACTATGGGGCGATTACTCAAATAAGAGAACCCGGGTCTCATCAGAAATGTTCTAATGAGGTTCCACCTTATCAGAGAGATCGTAACCCGAGGATATGTAGCAGTGGAAAGAGTTCCATCCGAAGATAATATTGCAGATTCACTAACAAAGCCGTTGTCTCATTTTGTCTTTGAGCGTCACAGGGGTCTGATTGGGATCAGACATATAGGTGATTGGCTTTAGGTCAAGTGGGAGGTTGCTAGTCATAGGTGCCCAGCAAGCCAATCACGTGAGTGATGGCACGTGTGACTTGATACAGAATCTTTTTGCATATTATATTTTGGCGTATATCACTTTATAATTATTGCATAAATGCATATATATATATTGTGATGTCCTTGGATTTGTGCAATGGGAATCGGATCGTGATGAGATCACGATAATGAGATCGATTCACCTTTAAACACATATCCTAAATAGTCCTGGTCATAGGTTACTCGAGAGGGACATCGTGATAACCGGATAGACTGGTGTGCTGTATACCCGTCCATATGATGGATGCAGCTGGTCTCATAGTTGCTCATGTAGGGACACTAGGGATACAGTACAGGTGCTCATTGGAGAATGAGTTCACTGATTGATCCGCTTACGAAATGCTGGATGGTTGATGATGCCTTATTGTCAGACAGCGATTCCGTAGTCCTAGTGGTGTATCTGGTCCTTAGACTTGAGACACCAAGGATGTCCTGTATGAGTGCTCCACTCTTTGATACCAGACTTATAGGTTTAGCTGTCCCATATCTAGTACAGCTGGTCATTGGGAGTGGTAGTTGACCTTACGAGGGCTATTGAGTGTCGATAGAGGATCATCCACTTTCGGCGTCATGAGAGGAATATCCCATGTGTTCTTGCTCAGACAAATCCATGGCCAGGGTCATTCGGGTTGAGAGAGAAAGAGTAATCCGGGAGAATCCGATTAGAGCGAGACTCGAGTAGAAACCGTATGGGTCTGGCAGCACCATGCTGGATATACGGTCTCTGGGATATTAGATGGATGAGGGATTATAGGTACATGGTAATTGAGGACAGACATGTCCAATGGATTGGATTCCCCTATATCATCTGGGGACTACGGCGTAGTGGCCTACTACGTCCGTAGTCGATGAGTCGAGTGAATTATTACAGAGATAATAATTCACTGAGTTAGAAAGAGTTCTGACAGGTATGACTCACGGCCAGCTCGATATTGGGCCTAGAGGGTCACACACATATGGTAGGGATTGCGATGAGTAGAGGTTCGGATATGAGATATCCGACGGAGCCCTTGTCTTATTGGATGCGGATCCAATACCCACTAGGGGAGGACCCATTAGGGTTTGACAGGGGACCTCTATAAATAGGATGGATTCAGAGCCTCATAGGCTAGAGCCTTTGCTTGCCTTTCCTATTCTCCTCTTCCTCTCCACCTCAGATCAGGCCTGGAGTTTTTGAGGAGCGTCATCGCAACCCTGCTGTGTGGATCACCGCTAGAGAGGAGGACGCTTGACCTCCTTTGCCCTCTCCTAAGGATCTGCAAGGAAACAGGGATATACGATCTCCCTAGGTAACACAATCTACTCTATACGTAGTTTTGAGTTTCGCGGATTTTGCGCACCAATCTTCGCACAATGATGAACATCTTTTTGGGAATCGGGGATTTTGTTTTTCTTGTTCTTCCGCTGCGCATGTGATGTCACCCCCATGATTTCCCAACAAAAACATGTTAGAAGATTGGATGCCGAGCTAGAGGATTGGTCGATGTATCGATAGAAGGATTCGGGCCATGGATTCGGGCATCGGGCTAAGAAGAGTGGATATTGCACCAAGGATATCGGAGTTGCAGAGTCAATTGGTTGATTGGGCAATAGGCCGTAAGAGAGGACGATGCACCGAATAATCAGACGAAGTGTCAAGGGACCAATGACATGTCGGACAACATGATTAATGCTTAGTATTAATTGTCTATATCGAAGTGTGTTTTACATGTGTAGGATTAACTATGATAGCAAGGCATGAAGCAAAATAAAGTCCCGAAGTCAAAGACGCGATTTCGTTGGGAGTTCGAGAGTTCGTTGGAAGTCCGGACATTCATCGGAAGTTCTATCAGAACCAGCTGAGAAGTCTCGAAGCTTGCTAGAGAAGCTCGTCAGAACTCACCAAGAAGATCATCGTGAAGTCCAGGAGCTTGCCAGGAGTCCGCTGGAATATTGCCGAGAGATCATCGGAAGTTTGCCGAAAGCTCGCTGGAAGAAACCAAGACTTACGGACTTGTTTAGCTTAAGTATGTCTTAGATTTCGTAGTTAGCATATAATTGGGTTTGGAATTGGGCCAACCCAATTAGGGGCTAGTTGGGCCCATGTAAGGA
The DNA here is from genome assembly GCF_036884655.1 of Musa acuminata AAA Group. Taxonomy (NCBI): domain Eukaryota; kingdom Viridiplantae; phylum Streptophyta; class Magnoliopsida; order Zingiberales; family Musaceae; genus Musa; species Musa acuminata. The sequence continues at coordinate 20,062,282 of NC_088333.1, read as the reverse complement.
TTGTGTTGGGCCCAATGAGAGGCCCAAATAGTGCCCCAAGAGGTGACATCGTCGTGGCAGTGGTGGTATCGTCGGTCTGGCCAATGGTACCGCCTAGAGACAGCCTCCGAGAGGCTGCAGGCAGTGGTACTGCCCAGTGCAGTGTCAGTGTTAGACTGACACTGGCGGTGGTATCGTCTAGCGCAAGCGGTGGTATCGCCCGTTCCCGGGAAACCCGGGATGAGATGTTTTTAGGCTCCAAGTTTGAATCAACTTGAAGCTTATAAATACCCCTCTTATCCCTAGTTAACTAACACAAGCATAGAGAGTTTAAAAGTAAAGAAACACTATTGCAATCTCTTGTGAGAATCCTCCTCTAGTCTAAGGGTTAGAATAGTCTGGGAGAGGAGTAAGTGCTTGTAAGGGTTGTCTCCTAAACCCAGTAAAAGGAGAAGAGGGGTGTAAGAAGGAGGTTGATCTTCACCTATTAAAGGAAGATCAATAGTGGATGTCGGTGGCCGTGACAGAAGAGGAATCGGCGAAGTGGATGTAGGTCACAACGACCGAACCACTCTAAAATCTGGTTTGCATTTACTTCTTGCTATTTACCTTATTGTAAACTGAATTCCTCCTTCACTATATTTCTGTACGATTTCAAGTTAACATATTTACGAAATCAGTTTTATCGAAATGAAATATTTTTGAAGATGTGAATTTACCGCTGCACTAATTCACCCCCCCTCTTAGTGTCGACCCATTTCCTAACAATTGGTATCAGAGCCTCATTTTCTCATTTAGTTTAACACCCAAAGAGAAATAGCTCTTTTTGGTTTTCAAGAGGGTCACTCTCTCTTTTGTCCTCCCTTTTTCAATGGGATGAACTACACATATTGGAAAACTCGAATGAGAGTTTTCTTACTATCTTTGGATTTGAACTTATAGAACATTATCGAATCCAATTTTAAAAGGTCTTCTCTTCTAATGAAAGATTGGAATGATTTAGAGAAGTGAACTTTTTCTTTAAATGTTAGAGCTATGAATGCTCTATTTTGTGCCTTAGACAAAAACGAGTTTAATCGGGTTTCTATATGCGAAACAACTTTCGATATTTAGCACACTCTTGAAATCACACACGAAGGCACTACTAAAGTTAAAGATTCTAAACTCGATCTTTTAATGCACGATTTTAAACTTTTTTATATAAAACCAAACGAAACCATTGTTGATATGTACGCCCGTTTTACGGATGTCGTCAATGGTTTAAAAATACTTGGTCAAAGCTTTTTGGATTCTGAACTTGTAAATAAAGTTTTACGCTCACTTTCTAAAACTTGAGACTCTAAAGTAACAGCCATATAAGAGGCCAATGATTTGAACCATTTTCCACTCGAAGAACTAATAGAGTCCTTGATGACCTATGAAATGACGTGCAATGCACGTAAAGAATTTGAGAACCACCTTCCAAAGGACAGGAAGGATTTCGGACTAAGAACAATCAAAGACCACTCGAGCATAAGCTCAAGTGATGGTGAACTTGAACTCCTCACTAATAAATTTAAAAAGTTCATGAAATACAAATTAAAGAATAAAAAGAATGCAACTACTTATTTTGAACACAAGAAGAAGAATACAAATTGGGATGAATCGAGCTCCTCCGAAGACGAGAAGAAAATCAACAAAAGCGAGGTGGCAAACTATGCCTTAATGACTTTCGACGATGAGGTAATCAAAATACCTTTAATTTACTTTGAAATTCATAATATTTTCCATGAAGTTATTTTTTTTTGTTTAGAAAATTATATATAATTTTTTCTTGAAAATTGCATGTTTAATGAAAATGTAAAAAAAAATTAAAAGGGTTTAAGGATCATGCTTATCTTTCTAGTAATTTTGAAAATGATAATAAAAATTACATGTTTAATAATGTAATGAAAATACAAAAAATTAGGAATCATGTTTATCCTTCTAGTAATTTTTTTTAAAAATTATCATGAAAATTATATTTTTTATGAAAATACAATAAAATGTTAATCTAATGCTTGTACACAAAATATGATGTATGTGTTTAAGAAGCAATAATATATATCTTAATGATTTTCTTATTGCCTTCCGATTATAAATGATGATGCATGGCTTTTGTATGGAAAACTAAGCATGAAGAGTTTGGTTCACTTAAAAAGAAAAATGCATGACTACAGCAAACCAAATGATCTTGATGGAAAATGCTTTATGTATGATGAAATCAATTTTAATGATGCATAATGATGTAATTATGTAATGATAATATTAAATATTTTGAAACCATGTTTTGATGTCATGCTCAAAGCAGCGATGTATAATGATCATGCTTAATAAATTTATATTTCAAAATTATGCATGATGATTTTTGTGATTATCGAACTTTGCGATCTTTTGAAAGTTATTTTTTGGCGTTAATGAATGATACATAGATTTGGCATAAAAGAAAAGAACATGCATGTATGAAATCAATCAATAAGTTGAAACAAAAAGAGGAAAGTATTTTTCTTGAAAACTTCTCAAATCCCTACCTTATCGATTTTTCACTAAGAGATCAATAAAATTATTTATGCCATTTTGAATCTCTTGAAAGTAATGTTGAGATTTTGATGATTTGAATTTGAAATGAGTTTTATCAAAATCATGATCTTGATTTCTTGGAATAACATGAGATTTCCTTTGATGATCTCTTTGAATATTTAAGAGGAGATTTGTCAAAATGAATCATATCTTTTGGTATTCACATGATCTCATCATTCATGATATAATTTTTTGGCTTTGTAAAATTTCTTGTATTTATGAAGTATATCTCATCGCCAAGTTCTGCTTGATATTCTTCATTTGATGATATGAATGCATGCAATACTATGATTTTTTTTATGATGTGAAAGTCAACAATTATCATTTTCTGAAATGATACCGTATTGAATGATACTTTATATTTGTCATGATATGAAGATTGATAAAAAGGGAAAAGAATCACAACATTGTATTCCTCCCTTCTATTTGACAATGACGTAGGGGGAGCAAATTTTGCTAGCTTGCTAGCTTGCATCTTTCAAGAAGAAGCAAAATGCTTGTTCATCTATAAAAGATGCAAAAATCTTGCCAACTTTCATGTGTAAAATTTGTTAGCTCACAAATTGCAAGGAGAAAAACTTTCTAGGAAGTAAAGTTGCTAGCTTATTCAAAAGTGATGCATGCAATTCTTATGATTTTATTATGATGATGTATTTGATGTATTGCATATCATGTATGAGAATCATGATTAAAATTGCATTGACTTTGAATTAAATTTAAATTCAAGGTTTATCTCAATTATGACATATTGAAATAAGAATGACACTTTATTCTTTTCATAATTTGAAAATTGATGAATTGCACCATTGTTTTGTTATTCCTCTCTTTTTGCCAATGACAAAGGGGGAGAAAGAATTTCTAGCGTGTACATCATGAAAAGAGGCAAACTTGTTAGCTTGCACAACTCAAGAAGATGCAAAAACAAGTTAGCTTACTCATCTCAAAAGAGAAGCAAAGATTGCTAACCTGCATATTTCAAGAAGCAAAAGTTGCCTTCTTGAACATCTTAAATATTGCTAGCTTACATGATGTAAAACTCAAAATTTTGGCTAGCTTGCATGTTGATTAAACTTGAGATTTATTATGCAATGATTTGAAACTGTTATGTCTAAACACATGAGAATTGAACTTCTTCTTTTTGTTAATGACAAAGGGGGAGAAGTATGTTGATGTTATGCATGATGATTTGATGCAAATATTCATGATGAAATTTGCAATGACTTGAATTCAGCTTGAATTCAAGGTTCTATCAATATGGCATATTGATAGGGGGAGTTTGTTTAAACTCCGGGAGTTAGGTTAACTTCATCATCAATTGGTTGTCATCATAAAAAAGGAGGAGATTGTTGAATCTCTGATTTTGATGAGGAAACTAATTGATAAGTATTTATGATTTAATCTGTGTTTTGAGTGACATAGGTTGCTTTGATCAGGATGAGACAATTAAAGCAAGAAGAATCATGTTGTGCCGAGGGAAAACATGTAAAAAGATTGGACGGTGAGTCGAAGGATCGGTCGACATATCGACAGAAGGTTATGGGCCATGGATTCGGGCATCGGGCTAAGAAGAGTGGATATTGCGCTAAGGATATCGGAGTTACGGAGTCAATTAGTTGATTGGACAATAGGCCGCAAGAGAGGACGATGCGACGAAGAATCGGACAAAGCGTCGAGGGACCAATGACATGTCAAACAACATGATTAATGCTTAGTATTAACTATCTAGATCGAAGTATGTTTTATATGTGAAGGATTACCTACGATAGCAAGGCATGAAGCAAAATGAAGTCCCGGAGTCAAGGACGCGATTTCGTTGGGAGTTCGAGAGTTCATCGAAAGTCAGGACGTTCGTCGGAACCATCTGAGAAGTCTCGGAGCTTGCCAAAGAAGCTCATCAAAACTCGCTAAGAAGATCGTCGTGAAGTCCAAGAGCTTGCCGGGAGTCCGCTGGAATATTGCCGAGAGATTGTCGGAAGTTCACCGGAAGATCGTCTGAAGCTCGCCGGAAGAAACCAAGACTTATGGACTTGTTTAGCTTAAGTATGTCTTAGATTTCGTAGTTAGCATGTAATTAGGTTTGTAATTGGGCCAACCCAATTAGGGGCCAGTTGGACCCATGTAAGGATTGTGTTGGGCCCAATGAGAGGCCCAAACAGTGCCCCAAGAGGTGACACCATTGTGGCACAATCTCCGAGACTATGTCAGACGGTGGTACCAACTAGACACAACCTCCAAGAGGCTGCAGGCGATGGTACTGCCAGTCTGGGCAATGGTACCAACCAGTCTTAGGTAGTGGTACTGTCAGACTGGGCGGTGGTACCGCTTAGTGCAATGTCAGTGTCAGACTGACACTAGCGGTGGTACCACCCAGCGTAGGCGATGGTACCGCCCATGCCTGGGAAACCCGGGATGAGATGTTTTTAAGCTCTAAGTTTGAATCGACTTGAAGCCTATAAATACCCCTCTCATCCCTGGTTAACTAACACAAGCACAGAGAGTTTAAAAGTAAAGAAACATTGTTGCAATCTCTTATGAGAATCCTCCTCTAGTCTAAGTATTAGAATAGTTTAAGAGAGGAGTGAGTGCTTGTAAGGGTTGTCTCCTAAACCCAATAAAATGAGAAGAGGGGTGTAAGAAGGAGGTTGATCTTCGCCTATTAAAGGAAGATCGATAGTGGATGCTGGTGGCCTTGACGAAAGAGGAATCGGTGAAGTGGATGTAAGTCATGACGACCGAACCACTCTAAAATCTGGTTTGCATTTACTTCTTGCTATTTACCTTATTGCAAATTGAATTCCTCCTTCACTACGTTTCCGTACAATTTCAAGTTAACATCTTTATGAAACCAGTTTTATCGAAACGAAATGTTTATGAAGACGTGATTTTACCGCTACACTAATTCACCCCCCCTCTTAGTACCGACCCCTTTCCTAATAGCCTAGATGGAGGAGGAATCGGGAGTGGATGTAGGTCACGACGACCGAACCACTATAAACTTGGTTTGCATTTATTTTGAGCAATTTACTTTTATAGCAAACTGCCTCTACTCCTTACTGCACTTTTACTGCACCTATGCTCTTCCATACTATCACGGACAAACTTCTAAACAAGATGTTTGATGTAATGCTTATATATGTCCGTGTCTTTTGGCATGTTCATGCCTTGCACAACATGTAGAGGGGCGGCCGAAGGCATAATAGTCCTATTTTAGTTGGGTTGGTGGCCTCTTTAGGCTTGTAAATAAAGGTTGTGTCATGTGGACACGTGCGAGAGATTTTCGGTCTATAATGGACCATTTTACCCTTTGTTGTGCGATTGTTCAGAGCTTGTAAAGTCTGTTTGTAATTTGCATTGTCTATGAAGTGTTTTTCGGAGATGTTTGCTTGTGGATCCCGATTGAGGCGTTCTCTCTAACCCGTTCTCTCTTTTGGTGGTCCTAAGGGACGATATGAGGCTTCGGGGAGGCTAACCTTTGCGGACGGACACGTAAGGGTGCCGCACGACTTAGGCAAAACCAGCTAAGTCCATGACAATACGCTTTCAAGCTATCTTTATGAATCAGTTTCAACGTACGAAAGATTTACGAAATGAAGAAATTTTCGAACTTGATCATTTTACCACTGCATTAATTCACCGCCGCCCCCCTCCCCCCACCCCCCCCCTCTTATAGCCAACTCATTCCTAATAGTTGGTATCAGAGCCTCGTATTTCTCATTTGGTTTAACACCCAAGAGGAATGACTCTTTTCGGCTTTCAAGAGGGTCACTCTCTCATTCGTCCTCCATTTTTCAATGGGATGGACTACACATATTAGAAAACTCGAATAATAGTTTTCTTGGCTTCTTTGGATTTAAACTTATGGAACATTGTTGAAAATGGTTTTCGAAGATCTTCTCTTCCATTGAACCATTGGAATGATTTGGAGAAGAAGATATTTTCTTTAAATGCTAGAGCTATGAATGCTCTATTTTGTGCCTTAGACAAAAATGAGTTTAATCAGGTTTTTACTTACGAAATGACTTTCGATATATAGCACACTCGAAATCACACACAAAGGCACTAATAGAGTAAAAGATTCTAAAATAAATATTTTAATATACGATTTTGAACTATTTCGAATGAAGCCAAGTGAAACCATTGGAGACATGTATACCTGTTTTATGGATGTCGTCAATGATTTAAAAGCTCTTGGTAAATGCTTTTCTAATTTTGAACTCATTAACAAGATTTTATGATCGCTTTCTAAGAATTGAGATTAAAAAATAACAGCTATATAAGAATAAAAATTTTGAATACTTTTTTGATCGAAGAACTTATCGGGTCTCTAATGACCTATGAAATGACATGCAATGCATGTAAATAACTTGATAACCACCTTCCAAAGAACAAGAAGGATTTCGGACTAAGAACAATCGAAGACTACTCGAGCATAAGCTCAAGTGATGGTGAACTTGAACTTCTCATGAAATTTTTAAAACAAGAATTAAAAAATTAAAAATGAACTTAACAAAAAAAAGAAGGTGACTTTGGATGAATCAAGCTCATCCAAAGACGAGGAGAAAAACAAAGGCGAGATGGCAAACTATGCATTAACAACTTTCTACAATGAGGTAAACAACTCAAACAAAAATCTTTTAATTTATTTCAAAATTACATAATACTTTTCATGAGTTATTTTTAATTTAGTTTAATTATTTTTCTTGAAATTTGCATGTTTAATGATGTAATGCAAATGTAAAACAGAAAAAGGGATCATTCTAAGAAATTTTGAAACTGATCATGTTTTATGATAAATAAATAAAATAATTTTGATTAAAAATGCCTTATGAAATCATGCTTGATGTTTTAATGATGCTCTATGATTAATGAAATCATGTTTCATTTGAAGTAATGATTTGATATCATACTCAATAAGTTTATACTTCGAATTTATGCATGATGATTCTTGAGATTTATGGATTATCAATTTTTACAATAATGAACATGGCCTTTTCAGTTTTAAACCATGATGAATGGTTTTCATACGAAAAAACTTAGGCATACTTGTATGAAATCAAATCACTTAGATTAAAACAAAAAGGGGGAATACATATTTTTCTTGAAAATATCTCTAAAGCTTTTAGATTTTTCAACAAGTGATTCTTATTGATGAATCTATCTTATATAAATAATATTGATTTGATGATTTAAATTTAAATGAGTTTTATCTTGATTTTTTGAAATTTATAACTTGAGATTTCTTATGCACGAATCAAGATCTCCAATGTTTCTTTTATCCACTTATAAAAGAAGAGATTTGTTGAAATAAATCATGTCTTGTGACATTCATGAAAAATTGAGATATTATGCATGAATCGAGTTCTCATGAGAATCTATTTACGTTGTCTTCATTGAATTTTCTTGAAAAGATTTTGATGATTTTGATTATTTGAATTTGAATGAGATTTTACCTATATCGTGATTTTGATTCCTCGGAATTACTTGAGATTTAAATTTGAATCATAAAATTTCTTATGCATGAATTGAAATATTTTTCTCCTACATTTCCTTTTGTAATTTACTAAATAGAATATCTTTTTAGGAATTCATGACTGAAAATTTATTTTGAAGATCTTTTACTATTTGATCTCCTATGATTCTATTTGCTATATATTAAAAGGAAGTATTATTGAACTCATGATCTTGGATTCTCAGAATCAAATCTTGAAATTTTCCTTAATTGAATCAAGATCCCTCACTTCTTATTCTCGAATGATTTCTTACGGTTTATTAATGAGAATATTTGTCCAAACGAATCACAATGTTTCCATGATTTTTTTTACTCACAACTTGAGATGATGTGCTTTGAAGTTTGGAATAGGGTAAACATAAATTAATTTTTCTTTCATCTTTCGAAACTCCCTTGTATTCATTTAGTGTACATCTCATCACCTAATTCTTCTTGATATTTTTCATGTGATGATATGAATGCATGAAATACTCATGATATTGTGTTGATGCTCTAAAATGATATAAATTTGCTAGCTTATGAGTATCATATATGATATAATAATTGATTTATTTTTAGTATCATGCATAGAGTAAGGATGATATGTAATGTTTTAAAATTGTGAATGTTGTAAATTGAAACTATAATAATGTACAAACATATTGAAATACTGATTGAAACATTAATGTAATTATGAATGATAATTTGATATTATGCATGCAATACTTTAACTTATGATAATGATGCATGCAACGATGAAATATTCATGATGAAATTTTTTTTTGACATTCATGACTTGAATTCTCATCTATTCTATTTACCTTTGTCATGGTTTAGAAATTGATGTAAAAGGAAAAAGAGATACAAAATTGTATTCTTCTCTTCTTTTTGACAATGACAAAGGGGGAGATAGCTAGCTTGCACAAGTCAAGAAGATGCAAAACATTCTACTAAACTTACACATCTAGCAAAATTTATAAACTTGCAAAACTCAAGAAATATTGCTAGCTTTCATGATGATATGTGGAGAAAGAATTGCTAGAAATGCAAAAATGCTAGCTTGCACGTTTTAAGTAGATGCAAAAATATGCTACCTTGCATATATCAAAAGGTGTAAAAAGTTTACAAAAAACTCACTAGCTTGCATAATGCAAAACTTGTTAGCTTGCTTCATGTAAAACATTGTATCTTGCTAGCTTGTTATCTTGCATTATTTTTCAAAAACTTGTTAGCCTTCATACTTCAAACAGAAGTAACACTTACCAAATTGCTAGCTTGCATATTGTAAAATAATGTAAAATTTTGCTAACTTGCACTTTGCAAAGGAAGCAAAAATAACACTTCGCAAAAGAGTAGAAAGAGCTTGCTATCTTGAAGTAAAAATGCAAACTTACATAATTTGCAATCTTGCACATCTTTAAAATTAATGATGATTTGGTGATTATGCATGTTGTAAAATGATGAAAAATTTACTAGCTTGCATAATGTAAAACTTGCTAATTTTTCTAGCTTACAAATTGCATGATGATAAAACTTGATATTATGTTTTTTATGCAATGTTTGACATTATATCTCTAAACAATTGATAGTTGCACTTCTCCTTTTTGTTGATGATAAAGGGGGAGAAGTATGATGTTATACATAAGTTTATGATAACATGTTGCTTGGATTTTTGAATCCAAGAGTTCTATCAATATGGCATATTGACAGGCGGAGT